>NW_026853281.1:0-48901 GCF_026571515.1 Ruditapes philippinarum
TTTGTAAACATATATAAAATGATAAAAATCACAAAAAGCGTTCTGTGCCATTATGTAGCCTTATTTCATGTTACCAATTGAATTAAATGTTTTATCCGTATCATGAAATGAGCCTAAATAATTACATTATGTCGCGAAAACAGGAGACAATTTCAATTCTCTTGACGGGTTCTTAAATTTCGACCATTTTGCTGACGTTATTGAAAACATCATTACATAATCTATTCATAAAACTTACATTTTCAACTTCTATTACTCGAAATCCGAGAATAACCTCGTCGTACGTACCAACGACTAGTTCCATGTTGACATTTGGACATGTGCTTGCGTAAAACGTCATCAAAATAAGCGTAAAGACATGCACCCAAAACAAAGATTTTTATATCAACTTATTAGTATGAACGCTAACAAAGTCAAATTTGTTTATTTTATTAAAGTAAAATTAAATTTTTAAATGTTCTGATCTAACTTAAAATGTTAAGTGCTAATTTTTAAGCTTTGCTTGAATCAGTTTAGAGACTTTTGTATGTAGCCAATCTGAAAATTGATAAAATCCATATTTTATTACTTTCTTAGAAAATACGACTTCTATGTACACTAATCTATTACATGTAAACAACCATGGCTGTCAATGATGCTAGCAGAACATTATGGATGGGAGATGTAAGTTATAAACAGCAGATTTTATATAATGCAATATGTTTTCGCGATGTGTATTTAGCTGTTCAGACAGACGCCCAGACTCATATAGGTCTAACATAATTAAAACTTGTCATGAGTCTCATGACAAGTTTTAATTATGTTAGACCTATATGTAACCTGTGTGTGTTTGCGTTTGTTCACCCTCACCACCGGAAAGAGACCATATGGGCGAGCATTAAATATGTAACCTATTTTATGCTTTCCCTTTAATTAGTCCAATATATTAGACGTTACAGGCTTGTTATAGTTTATGTCGGTCAAGCCTGAAGATAAGAAGATAAGCTTTTGAATAAAGCTTGAAAGGCAAGACAATAGACATTTTTTGAAATTTTTATGATGCTATGCGTTTTTGAGCAATAATTATTAGACGTTACAGGCTTGTTATAGTTTATGTCGGTCAAGCCTGACGTCTAATAATTATTGCTCAAAAACGCATAGCATCATAAAAATTTCAAAAAATGTCTATTGTCTTGCCTTTCAAGCTTTATTCAAAAGCTTATCTTCTTTTCTTTCAATTTCATGCTCAATTATACACACAAACTCTCAAACAATGTACTTAACAATTTAAAGTAAAATATAAACGTCAATCTATTTTTGTCTATCAGCCATACTGGTTAAGCAAGGTGCTTCACAGATTGATTCCAAATTTTTGAACGGAAAAATATATTCTAACACACTGACGGTGCATGGGCAATTATTTCGTTAAAAAAATATTCCGTTAGATTGTTCTGACTCAGTTAAACGCTTGCATTTGAATTAGCCAATCAGATTTCGCGCACTTTATAGCCGCCATTTGTTTATCGGCTGTAAAGGGAATTTAAATACATGTGAGGATTTAATCATGATTTTTCGGATGTGACAGTTTAATTATTTTGACAAAAAATATTTATTTTTTAGTTTTGTTCATAAATAGGTCAAAACTTATGTAAATACACGCTGTCTTCATTGTTTTTCGTTCCGCCCGATTTTCTGGCGGAACATGCTATGGGTTTTTGAGCAATTTCGATATGACGTTGCTTTGCCCAGAAGCAAAAATATCTCAAAGCGACGTCATATTTATAGGACTACCCTTAAATATGAAAGTAGCCAAAGCACTTACAAACTTTCGCTATACGTATATGCAGTATTTCGATAGAGCGGAAGTCAGTGCGCGAGCATGCGCTTTGCCATATCTCGTTCAGTTACCGCTCACGTTTTAAACTCAGTTGCTATGAAGCGACACTAAGTGTACATGGCTTTTACAACTAAAATATCAGACAAACACATTAAAACAATACACATAAACTACACATACACATGTAGTTGTTTTCCATATTTATAACTGATAGTCAAACATATATCTCAATATTCTTACTGATTTAATGTATTGTTTACATGTGATGACAGCAACGCTGTGTGTTAGATTACTTTTGGTTCAGAAAATTCATTTGTTTACCATCAAAACTCATGTTTACCATAGGAACCATATATAGATAGAAAGCAAATTAAACAAAGGTAAAGAAAAAATTGTCCGTTTCTGAACAAAAAATCGAATAAATAAATACAAAGTCTTTTTAAAAGTTCCCTTCTTTAAGTTCATTTGAAAGGGGAATAATTTGGTGGAATTTTAGACAAGGAAACAGGGAGTTGTCTTTCATGGCTAGGGAATATGGCCGACTGAAATCATGCAAGTAAGTTTGTAAGTGCAAAGCCTATCAGATAAAAAGATGTCGTTAGTTTTTTACTTTACATTTTTCTTTAAATAGAAAATTTATTTAAAAGAAAGTTGTTATTCAGTATCATGCACCACTTCCGTTTTAGTCAGACAGAGACGTTGAAATACATATATACAATATAATATATTATATTTCTCTGAATCAGAGTACCTTGATGATTATTCTTAAGCATCCTTTTTTGGAATATCTCGCCAATTATCATTGTGTTACATTAAAAATGTTCGCTGATTATCATAAAGTTATGATTACATATAAATCTGGGATTCATGGCTGAACGGCGATTCCAAGCATTTTTGGAAATGCTAATACTTGTATTCCAATATAGATATATGTCAGACCTTTTCCCTGTATCACCATGATAATCAGACCCATTCCCAATAGCAAAATATAACTTTTTCCATTGAATCTTTAAATAATATAAAATTCATAAACTAACTGAAATCCTGGTATCCAAATGAAAAAAATTGCTGAAGTTTATCTGGTATCATAACAGACAGAGTATGATATTTTTTAAACATTAACATTTATAAACATATGAATTAATACTGCAATATTTCCAGTAAAAAAGTAATGTTCATGAGATTCTTAAAACATTAAATTTCCCTGGACGATTGAAATAAACTACAACAGAACCCACAGAGTTCCAGATAATTTTTTTACACTGGGGGTAATTACCCCCACTTTTCAGAATGTGGGGGTAAATTTAGATATATCGTAAATCTAAAGGGTACAATTAAATGACTTACTTTTTTGTACAAAAATAATATGATCCTTTGAAAATATAATAGTTTTTAATGAAAACACATTTAAGATATTTATTTTGTATTAATTTAGCAGATATTCAGCGTGAATTCACTTCAATTGAAAGGCCTTTACCATATTCTTATTCTTTTTTATATTGTTTACAACAAAAATTGGTGACAATACATAAACAGTAACGTTACAAATAATCATCAATCAATTGCCGATTTCTGCATGTTTATTGCACCTTCATTAGCCCATACATTGCCAGCTTTAAATTTATGACAAGTCAGATATTTCATTCGTACTTCAGTACCAGTTTCTGAAATTTGAAGCCACGGATAACATTTTTGCCAATTTTCAAGTGTTGTGTTGCGAATACACGATCTATTTACAATGTCTTCAACAATAGGATTCACAATTGTTTTAGTGTGTAACTGAGTTGCGTTAAAAAATTGTCAATTTTCCTCTGCTTTGGTTTGGAAGCAGCCATGATTTACGTCTTTATTAACAAACGCTTGCAATTATAAATGGAAATCAAGCCACACGTTTTACCAAGCGTCTACGCGATTAAGACATAATTTGACTGGTTTACAGAATGAAAAGTTGTTGGAAGTATTTTGGCGGGTAATAAACGGAAAAAGATACACAGTCAACTGTTAAATGGAAATGGAATCAGCTGTTTCGAAAATGAAAGTGCACACCAAATACGCTTCGATTTTTCATTCTTTGCGTATTTAATTTATAGCGTGCGTAAATGAACGCAACAAATTTGAAATATGGTGCGTATTTAGCTGCTTTTGAAGCGTAAAATACGCCGATACGCACGTTATCTGGAACTCTGACCCAGCTAGTGCTGCTTTTGATTTTAGTATCTGTTTCATTTAAAAGAAAGCAAAATTGACAAACAACTAAATATGATGTAAAAACAAACTGCTAGTATTTGATTGTTTTGTAAAATTGGTTGTATTAGTGGATTAATCAGGAAAATGGCATGGTTGATGTTGTAGGGACTGGTGTGACCAGGGTTGGTGTTGTATGGAAATAATGTTGAAAACCCAGTTTGGCTCAAATCTTCTTTTCATTGAAAACCAAAGTACAGCTGGAGAATTAGGTTGAAGCAGTCTATGTTCTCTGATGATGTAAGCGTATTGGAATAGACTATTAAACTTTAGTCATATAGGTTAAAACTTATTTATGTTTTGAATGTATGTCTCTTAATATATTTCTGTAGAATATTATACTGTTTTTCCATTTTAGTTAGAACCATACATGGATGAGTTTTTCATTTTGCAAGCCTTTGAAAATATGGGTGAACCAGCTGTACAAGTGAAAATGATTAACAACAAATATACTGGGTATGTTTGAATGTTGAGTTTTTATATAACATCTTCATACATACATATAATTTTTTTTTTTTTAAACATGATCATTTTAGCTCAGTTGTGAAAAAATAAACCTGGTAGCTTAATATTAAAACCCTTGTTGATTTCTTTTCTTGGATCTAAGCTTTTCTTGGTGTCATATGAGGTTACATATCATGTCATGGTTGTGATCCAAGTAGGGCTTGAACCCACAATCCTAGGGTTGAGAGGCAGACACCTTTGTTGCAGGCCATTACTCTCTTCATCTTTTTGGTTTTCTCTCTGACCAATGGTAGTCAACTGATGTTGTTAAAAGGTTAGAGAAGGTAAAAAATTATATAAGAAAATGAGTTATCATTGATACAGCTTCTACCAATAAAGGAGATTTTCCTTTATCATTGGTAGGACTGGGGAAGATGATGATTTTCAAAAGATTTATGGGCAAGAAAGGGAAATAAGTAGAGAAGTTGGTCAGATGTATCCAGAATTGAGGTAGGAATATGGAAGATTGAACATTAACCTTCAGGGCTCATCCGGAAGGGCGATTCAGGCGAAAACTTCGCAGTGTATATTTCCATTTCGCTCTCCCAATTGATCAAAGAGAAGTCAACATCGCCATTAAAATCTTAATTCCCAAAGAGTAATTACTTGGCGATGTAAAGACCAGAGATTGTATCCACCCATATGACGACTGCTAATTATCATTATCCAATCAGATTGTCGCTTTATACTACCCTTTTACCTGTATGCAAAGCGATAGACCGCCTACTCTAAACAGTAAATAATGAGAGCATCGGCCCGAAACGGGTATAATTGTGTGACAGTTTTGCGAGTTTAATACGGGATTTGGCGTTAATTATAGATTGTTTTTTCCCGATCATCTGAACACGTGCAAATCTTCCCTAATTGATATACACACGGTGTTTAACCCGAGTAAAGGCGATGTGCAATGGATTTTTCACGGCTATCACAAAACTGTTAGTCAATTAAAAATAATCATCCGGATTAAAAACTTAATCATAGTTTTGAATGATTTCAGTCCGTTAACATCAATTAAAATTTGTTATGTTGCTCATGTCATGGCTACAGGGCGAAATGCCCAAACCTAGCAGTAAAAGAAAGTTACTGATTCTAATACACCTACGCAAAAAAAATTTCAGAAAGCCAATTAGCAAAAATCTTACGATTGGTATGTTGTAGACAGTGAGAGTGTTTGGCATTGTTATCTTTGTTTGACACAGCTTACGCACTGGGTACGACATCCCGGAAAAACTACGAATCATGATCGGCATGCTACATATCGGTCATATATCATGTGTACATGTAACAACAAAATTTGTCAGGAAAGAAGTGTTCTTATTGTTTCAATATATATATTTGTTTTAATGTCATAAATATGACTCTCAGATTAAGATTTATCAATATTGTAAATTTCAAAAAGCATTATTTATAAAGATATTGCCGAGTTTAACATTTCATGAAAATAAAAGAAGGTAATTAGAAATTTATTTTCTATAATTTTTCAGTCAAATTTTTCAATAAGAAATGAATGTATATAATTTTAGTGATCAAATATAATGTGCACAAATGTTTGCAGTATATATTTTACATATTCTTCGATGTTTGAAAATTGTTTTATAAGCATAATTATATGCACATAAATGTGACATTACAACATACAAGATCATAAAAGAAATTTTTGTAATCAGAACAGAATGGACAGATTTTAATAATCAATATCCAATGTAACTCTATCTTCTATTAAAAGTGAGGAAAGTAAAAAGATAAAATTAATTATTCATCATATTTTTTCTTACACATTATTATCAATAAATCTACATGAAAATATATAAACAAATATTTAGAGAAAGCTTATAAATAGCTCATAAATAGATTAATTGTGTTTATATTATAGTTAAAGGATGTATAGCCATGCATGTTAATGCATACACATTGGGTTGTTTCCCTTCTCCCTATTTTTCGTGAGGAAGTCACTTCTCCCTAAAATTTCCCCCCAGGATGAGCCCTGACCTTTCTAGATAACATACTGGTATGATATGATGTGTGTGAAAATTTGAAATTTGCAAAATTTATTGGAGTAGTTGTCAAGACCTGAAGTTTGTGCATTTATATGAAACAAGCAGATGTACAATTTAAGGTATTGATATAGTAGATATATTGATTATTTCAGATTGCCAGCTGGTTACTGTTTTGTAGATTTCACAGATGGTGACACTGCACAGAGAGCTCAGTTACGTCTTAATGGAAAAATTATACCAAACAGTCAGCCTGTAAGTTATACAGATAGTGTTATATGTCATTTATTGGCCGGGTACCACAGGTGTTAACTTGGGTTAAAGTATGGTGAATGGCGGGCAGACTGATGGATGGTTTGGGAAAAAAGCTTCTGTAACAGTTTTCTCAGCAACTACTTATCACAGTCTCTTGATATTTGGTATACAGCTTTAACACATGGATCCAAACTGTGGTATCCAATTTCAGTGCTGTCGCTCATCCACTTTCTGTTTACCAACTTAGTTAAATTTACGACATTAATGGTCAATGGTAGAAATTTTCATAATATCACAGCCTCATGATATTAGGTATACAAATGTAAGCCGGCCATTTCTGTCTTTGACCCATTTTTGAAGGAATCAGTTTGGTGTGTTTTAATTTGATTTATGAATATCATATTATATATGATACACATAAGTCTGCTATAAAACAGGTAGGACAGTCAAGTGTATTTTTACACAGTATATGCACGCCATAAGAAATGAATGCGTACAAGATATGCATGCCATAAGAAATGAATGCCTACAAGCCTCATGACATTAATAAACCAAATAAAATTAGGAAAATTACTTCTGTGCTCAATGTCGTTCAACATATTTTTACCAATTCCTTATTTTTATTAGCATGTTAGAATGGAAATAGATACTCATTTTGTATTATTCTACAACAAAACACTCAAAATTGATGTCTATTTTCAAAATCTAAATACCCTATGATGATAAAAGTTTAAGCAAAGACTGCAGTATATTTGAAATGACAATATTATATTGAGAGTATAATGCAAAAATATGTATGAGGATAAATTGATTGGAACTAAAAACTTAAGATTGTAAAAAAAAACTTTGAAATGAGTGTTCATTGTTTAAGTATAGATAAATAAACTTTTTAAGTATATCTTGTTTGCTACTTTTTCAGCCTCACAGATTCAAGTTGAATTCAAATCAAGTCAGAGACTGTCCAAAGTAAGTACATGTACTGGCCAGAACTTCTCAATTCTTTTCCTCATCTTGTCCATCTGATTATGGTCTGTACTGTTCCATATTCACTCAGTACATATTTTGAAATTTTCCCAAAAATGGATGACTGGTTTTGTCCAGATTGAGAAATGGACAAGTCCATTTAGGATGGTAAATTTTAAGGCAGTCATGATAGTATTTTATATTTTGTTTCCACAGAAAAATGAAATACCAGAGCCCCTAGCGAGCATAATATTGTTTAATTCAGGTTCGATAATTTTAGAAATGAACCTAATGGAATAAACGGCAAAAGTTGTAGAATAGAATAAATGGCCAAAATTGTAGTTATCACATACGCAAAGTAAGAACTGTTTTAAAGTATAAAAAATTCATTTATGAAGATCTTATAGTGTAATGTTAACATTATTTGCACTTTTACACAAGGTTTGTGTAACACAAATGATGTCACATTGCAAAGTTATTTACTAGTGTATTACCGATTTTATTAAATGACTTTATAACACTATTTTCGTCTTGGTTTTTACATGATATATCATTACATATATTCAAGTGTAAAGAAAAATAACCAAGAACAGTAGTATATATGAAGGTTGTCAGACTTCAGTTGGCCATATTCATAAAAAATAGAATCCTTAAAGAAAGCTCCTTAATTTTTAAGGAGGATAATCCTTTAACTGAAACAAATCTCCAAAAGTTAGAGAAATTTTCTTTTGTGTCTCAATATTAATTTATTTTGTACCAATTTTTGACTATGCAAACTTTTATGATTTCAGAAAAGAGTTTTCGTTGTTTGTTGGAGAGTTATCGGAGGAAGTAGATGATTATGCCTTATTCCGAGCATTTGTTAAAAAATATTCATCATGTCACACTGCAAAAGGTAAAAACTAAACTTTTATGGATTTATTTTACAATTTATACTACACAGTGATTTTCCTCCTTATAAAACAGAGGCTTATTAAAGGCCTCTTGCCAATTGAAATTTTTCTTTAAAATCATGCAGTTTTCCCAAAAAATCTGAACTTACCCTCAGTTTTTTTACTTCCCAAATTAGCAATTTTAGCAATAATTAAAATAAAAATTAAAATCTTATTGAAATCAAATCTAATTTTAAAGACTATTTCATCTTAAATGAAAAGTCCTTATTTTTAAAGATAGGTTTCTTTTAGGCTGTTCTGTTCTATTAAAATCTGTGTGTAAGAACTTTTTAATGTTTTTGTTGATATGATGTAAAATATAATTCTTATTTTTATAAATAATGTATTGTTTCCATTTAATGCCCTTGGGGGCTTGTCTTTTTTCAAATGGGGTGGGGGGGGGGATAGTTAATTAGAACTGTGTACTTTAAAATATATTATCTTTAAGATTCAATTCAATTGTAAAAAGTCATTATTTGTTATTTTTTAAATGAAAATATTTGGATTTTTTGGATTGCCTTTTCAGTATAGATTATCATTCTTCTACAAAATGTGGTATAGTGCCGGGGGGGGGGGGGGGGGGGGGAAAGATGGTGAATGGAAACAAGGTTAAAGGTTTTTGTTTTTGCAGCTGTGCATCAAAATAACTTTAGCATCAAGATTGTCCATGAAAAAATTTAGTACCATAAGTCATACATGTATGTTAGACGAGAGTCAAAGTCCATCAACATTCATTTGTTAAGTGTGTTATGTTTTCAGTTGTATTAGATTCACGAGGTATGTCAAAAGGTTATGGTTTTGTGCGGTTCTCAGAGGAGACTGACCAGCAGAAAGCCCTCATAGAAATGCAGCATACAATCGGTCTGGGACGTAAACCCATGAGGGTCAGTCTAGCCACACCTAAAAAGTATGAGAACTGATTTATCCTGTTTTCTCGTATTCTCGGGGGGTTAAGGACTAAACTTGGTTTCATAATATTTAAAAAACATTTTGTTACAGTATTTTTAGCCTGATACACAGAGAAATACCTTGTTTACAAAATATAAAGAAAGAAAAATCGTAACTGTAAGCAAAACTAAAGATATTTCTGCTTGTATATACTGACCTTCACCCTCTATGTGAAGCAGGTGCTTTCTCGTATTCTCGTGGAATTTGATTGGTTGTTAAGGCTGGTCGCTATGTGATGATTTTATTCTACATACCAGTTCAAATCATTAGTGCCACACGTAATTAAGTGTTAGATGGCCTAAATCTGTAATTTTATTGTGTTTTAATAACAGCTTGGCAGGCCATATCAAACTTTTAGGGTCATATTGACGCCTCTTTGGTACCAAATGATTTTGATTGTTCCAAAAATAGTTTGAACTCAATTTAGTGTTGTTATTTACATAATCTCTCTAATATATATTAAGTTTACGTTTATTTATTAGTTACTTATTAGTTATATGAGCATTAAACAATAATTACTACTGTTTTCCATTGCAGTTGTCAAAAATGAAATGTGTTTAGGACAAACAATGTTTCATTATTGGTTTTTAATTGGAGTTCATATCTTTTTTATACTATCTATTCGTGGAACAAATATTTTGAGCTGTATTGTATAAATAGTAGTGTGAGACCGTCATTTGATGCGTCTTGCGTCAGAGACCCGCTGCAGGTTTCTGCAACATGGAAAAATCTAGAAAAGTGATGATTTTTGGGAGGAAATTGATAAATTTAATGTTTATTCTCTGGATTTTACGATGATTTCCACAGTTATTTTGGTTTTTTATCTATTTTTGTCGCATTTTCTTTATTTTTTTAATGGAGATGAAAATGCTCTGCTAAATAGACATGTTTTCGGATATCGACGGAAGTCGCGAGCGTCGCTTCCATCCGTTTTAATTATTCCACGAGAATACGAGAAACCCCGAGAATACGAGAAACAGGGATAATATTTGATGTTTATTATTTTTTGGTGTTGACTGTTATTTGACTAAATTTTGTGTACTTTTGAAGAAATCAATGTTAGCTGGGTCAATTGTAATTTGTATATATTCTTTAATTTCATAAATAAAATATTTTTTGATTTTTCAATTGTATAAGTGATATGTAGGAAGTTGGGACGTTAATGCATAAAACATGAAAACAGTGTTGGCATGACTTAAAGCCAAGCCATAAATCATTGTATTATTGTATATCAAATTAAATGAATTGTTTTAATTCAGAACAAATACCTATGATGGTGGAAGTACTGCAGGACCAAATATGGCGGCCGCCTCGTATCAGAGTAAAGCGTACCAGGATTATTATCAACAGTATTACCAGCAATATTACAATCAGTACTACGCAAGCCAACAAGTTGCCCAAGCACCAGTAAATATGCTTTATTTATACTGTTAAATACTGCCGAAATTTTGATCCCGAACAATATCTTTGTCATATAGGGAAATGTCTGTTGTTGACGGGCTATCTTGATTCAGGTTGTTTTGCAATTTTAACAGAGGTAATCAGGAATGTCACTGAATTAAGGTTAAGAAGATAATGGTGATCTTTGGCGCTTTTTTATGAACATGGTTGTTGACATCATTATAATGTCTGATGCCTGTTATATAAGTTAATTTCAACTGTTTTGTCAGGAAGAGCCAGGAAACAGGTCAGAAATGGTAGTTTGATGATAATTCTTTCTATGAAAATGTCTGTAAAAACATTGTATATTCAGAATGTTTCACAAACTTTTTGGATAACATAGAACAAATCTTCTGAGATAATACAGTCCATCCTTTTCAGAAGTAAAACAGTACAACCTCTTTACAGCTGATACAGTGCAATCTCTGCAGAGCGGCACCATTTGGGACACAAAGTGTGGTTGTTGCTCTAGCGAGATTAATAGGCCACTAAAGTTATGAGTATATGTAGCTTGACATCAAACAAATTGCAACACAAGCTTTCTTTAGTATTTTGCAATCAATATATATCCATGGACCTTGTAGTAAAACCCTAAAAAAATATACCTTCGGAAACTTGACTTATGGCAGGTAGTTTACGAGTACCTGTCCAGGGATAAAAATCGTAATATAAAATCGTAATATGTTTAATATGTGGCGACTGTCTTGTCTTTCTATGTTATAGATTGGTAGTTTTTAAGCATGTATTTGGTGTTCGTAAAAATAGAATTTGCAATGAATAATAACAGGTTTTGCCTCTTTTTTATTATTTATTCACTTGTGACACACAAGATTATTACCCCACCCACTCATAATAATAATGCAAAACGTTCAAATTACATTATCTTAAAATACCTAATAATTACAATTGAAAAGAGGTTCAAATAATATTTATATCACATAAGCTTATATAAATAAAGAAACATAATCACTTAGGACATTTTGAAAGCAAAATGTAACATACGTTACATCAATTAAATTAACATTATTTTAGCATCGTTTAACTATTTTTGAAAAATTTATGAAAATAAAGAAAACAAACTTAGTTATTTTTCCTAAAATCTGTAGGAACAAACAATGCACCTGGTAATATACTCAATTTCTGACAGTAACTCGTTATTTATTTTTCCTGTGTCATTAACATATTTGTACGTTACCAAAGTCTCATCTATCCAAATATTACCCATAAATGTTATGCAAACTATAACTTTTAACATGATTTAGTAGAAATAACTATTTATCATCGCCAGTATTGTCCAACTATCTATATTGCACAACATTTACGTTAGTGAGGAATAAATGCTAAAAATGAGCCGTCGTTATGCCTTTAGTAATGCTTCAAAATTAGAATTTTATATGTACAAAATGTCAATCTTATGTCATGTATCATTTAGGTTGCTTTAAAAAATATTTCACCTTTGAAATTGAATGCCATCACATCTTGTTTAACCTATTTATGTTTTCTTCCTTATTATATAAAGAGATATTAAAGTGATCTCCACATCTCTATATCTCTCATAATGCTTATTAGTTCGACTACACCTAGTCACATTTAAAAAAAAAATGTTATCCTTTCAATAACTTTCAAAGTATTGCATAGTGGTTAAAAAGCTTTCTCCTGCTGTTTTCGATGGTCTTTTCACTAGATTTGCAAGTCGTGTTTTTGCACTTTTCATGAAAAGAACGTCTTGAAATGACTGTTACTGTTACAACAATGGTGGTAACGTATTTTATCTGTCAGGAGGCCATTTACGCATTTGATTCTTCCTAGGACTTTACTTCACGCTTAAAGTGTCTTGTTTTACACAAAGACTTGATTTAAACATGAAAGTCGAAGGTTTAAACTTTACTTACAACATCGCCACGAAGTTTATGTTCTTTCTGCAACTTACACAGTTATTGTCTTAAATAAAGATACGTTCAACATTTTTTTCTTGTTTCTGAACTTCTAATCATGTTATGGTCTCTTGCAGTTTTCTCTTCTCGTCGTAATGATAACAATACTCTTTTCTATCATTTCAATTTTACATCCAGTCATCTAAAATGGAAAAAAATAGATTACAAAAAAACATTTTCTGGTTTTAAAAAATATAATACTATTCATCATATAAAAATAAAGAAATAAATTTTACCCAAAAAGTGGAGTCCTCTTCAGAGAAATGCATAAATTTGGGTGCACTATAGAGCGAAACGTATGTTCAAGGACAAATACAGCTTTCATGATCACAGACTCAATCAAACCATGCCTGTAATTTTCAGTAAATTTGCTGTTTTTAATGCTTCCAAGGGCAGGGATCACTTACTTTACCAGATATTTATACATCACAACAGCAGATGTGAAGTGCTGTGTGGCAGCCGTAAAAAGTTGCCCCGTACTTTACTTCAGTGTTGTTTTATTTTTCTGGTCTTTCGGGATCATTGAATCCAGCACTTTTTAAGTGTTGAGAATTAAGTATTGCTCAATCCAGTGCTAGGGGGCATGAGGGATGTTTCACTTTTTCATTATCCATCATATACAGACTCAATCAAACCGGCTCTGCAATTTTCATGTAAATTTGCTTTTTAATTCATCTGAGGGATCACGTTCTACCTGATATTTTAATTACATCTGTAACTGTTATTGACGAGAGAAACAGAATTAAATAAAAGGAGGCATTTTCCCTGTGGTCACATGGTTGTAGGTATGACAGGGCTTTCATTTTTGGCTTATCAAAAAAAGCACCCGAACTATTTATCAATCACTTCATAGAAATGAGTTATCCGTTCGTTTAGGCCAATACTTTCAATATGATTCACATACGATATGCTGTAGTTTTCATAAATATAGGACGGACAGCATAAGGAAAGGAAAGCAAACAGATAGACAAACCCTATTAAAGATAGGCAGATGTTAACAGTTTCTCAGAATCAAGTTTTACAACTATCAAATTTTATTTTTTGGTAAAGAAAAAAAACAGAGCCAGACGGACAAAAAGGCAGATAGACATGTTTTTAAACAGAAAGACAGACTGTGTATATGGACATACCATATTAGCACAAACATCTCTGATTCATTACGTTTTTATTAAAACTATCTTATCTCATGTGTTTGTAAAATTGTACAACGAATTTAACACTCAAAATGGGGATCTATTACCACTGGCAAAGCAACAGTTAACTCCGAATATAGCTCCTCATCAATATTTGTAGCAAAATTTAGTTAAACCAAAGACACAGATAGCATGTTATCTATGTCTCTGGTTAAACCATGGAGCTCAACAACAATTTGAACTGCTTACTGTGACTGTAAAATAAGTTTTCTCCCTTTTTGGAATCATTATTTTGAAATTATATAATCATTTTAAATTCTGTATCTGTTTTTTACTCCCCTGACATCTCATATATCACTAGTATGTAAAAAAGATAATATACTCGTACCACGCTCAGTATTACCTTTCAATTCTTATCTTCCAAATGTTATTCAAATGAAAACATAGAAGCTATCATACACAATGACATTTTTATACCAAAAACTAATAATCTGTTAATAAATATCATGTATTTATTATTCTAAAATTAATAACAATTTATTCTAGATTTCGTGCATTGTTTACCCAAACACGCTTCCGTAGTTACATTTTGTAGCTACCCAGGATAAATTTAAATTTGTTTATTTTTATTTTTCCTACTTCATAAACATCTTATTATCAAAAGGAATGTTAATATATAGGCTAATGATTATTTATATCTCATGATAATTGAAAAATCTTTACTGTTTTAAACGACAAACGCTGATTTATATACACGCAAAAACCCATTACAATTCATTCATTATATTTGATATTTGGGCATGTACGAGGCTAGAAGTTGTAAAAACAAGTAAATATAATATGAAAATTTATACATACTTTGCACAACAACTTCTAAATCCAACTCCAAGTAGTAAATGTGTTAATTTTGAAATATTTAAATCGCGCGGCCACATTACTTTTGTTTACCTCGACACCGGTTACAGCATAAAACTCTGTGTATGGTGTACATGCAGAGCCATATAAAAACTCGAAACAAATGCAAAATTTGAATTGCTTTTTTTACTGGTTTGCCAAGGTTAGATTTTTTTAGGGTTTTTACCTGTTTTATATGATGTGTATAACAAACTAAAAATGTAAAAAAAGCTTGTGTTGCAATTTGTTTGACGTTAAATTTTACTTTAATCGGACTATAAATTTGTAAATCTTACTTCAGGAAGTAATGCCTTTCTTGTAAACAAGTAATTGCTGTACAGAGTGACGCTTTGCAGGGGTGGCATTGTAATACCGGATTGAATACTTTTGGCATAAATTAATCAGTTTTTCTTTCGTTTCAGGCGGTTAACAGTCAAACTCTAATAATATGAACAGCTTGCATTGATTTGCTATAAGGTTATGGTTTATTAACCAGTTAACAAGTGGAATGTTTCTAATTTCAGCCAGCACAGACCTATTATAATGCTAATGATGACCAAAACGCTCTTGAAGGTAAGATATATACTATATATTTCTACTTTGTCAAATATGTTTCATTCATGATTACATAACTATAAAAAATTTGAAAGAGAATTTAATCAATCATTTATAGTTTTCATTCCAACATGTCAAACATATTCATAAGAAATTTATAATACATTTACATCAGAATTGAGAATAAGAAAAATTTACTTCATAAATTGACGGCAGCGATGTATATAGATAATATCAAGGTCACAAATATCCAATGAAAAGCAATTTTACAAACATGAGGTTTTATGAAGATAAATGACCATAAAGATTTTTTTATTGTAGAGCCAGAACTTGAGATAGATGTGAATAAATACAACAAAGAATATATGGCTCAAAGTGAGGTAAGCTTAAACTTTTACAGATAGAAATTTGGCTATATTTGAATAGTAAATAGGTTTTTAAAGCTTAACTAATAAACAAATAGATAGAGCTATTGTAATCACCCAGGCACCATTGTCATACATTAAGTTTTTTTTTTACAAGTTGATATCTCTTAAAATACTTAAAGGAATGGGTTGAAACACTTCATACACTTGTTTTCTGTGATTATCTTACTTAATTTCAATAATTTGCACAGGTCCCATAACTCTTGAGTTATCTTTTAACAGAATTATGCCATTTTCTTAGTATCAAGCTGAGAGTAGTTGAGCATACTGTCTTACAGACAGATCTTGTTATCAGTAATGGTATTATGGATAAATTTCATATGAATAAAGACATGAATTTAGAAATAATTAGCACAATGAAACACACATGCTATATATTCAGAAAAAAATAGATACATTTCTTTATTTTATTTGTCATTAAAATGTGATATGAGCTTTGACAAGTGGCTAATTCACAATGTACTATCAGACAGTGCATGAAAAAACTGTAAAATAGAATGTTATTTCCATGTTGCAAAACATAAATTCTCTGTTATTCGCTTGATATAATGAAATAAAATAAACACAAAAATACTATCAATGTTTTCAAAATTTGTTATTCTCAAAATGCTTGTCCAAACAAATTAAATCGACTGGAACAGCCTTTAAAGAATGTTGTTATTAGAAACTGAGGCGAAAACAAATTTCGCCACCAAAAATATAGTCCATCTATATTTTTTTCTTGAAGTGTAAGAGTGGAAATAGATATCGATTTTCAGTAGTCTGTGTAACACATACATGGCACAGTATGTCGTTCAGATGTTTGTAATTGATCACTCAGGTCTACGGCAAATTTTTGTGAATCGATTATTGTCGCTTTACATAACGTACAGTAACTGATTATCGGCGACTTGCGACAATCGGAACATCACTAGAGACTAGCAAGCCGTTGTTCAAACAAATTTGATATATATGTAATATGTAATTGTAGGAAATATTCGATGTCTTAGAAGATTCAAGATGGCATCCGATGGATCAGTGGAACTCTACTGTACCGGCTACAGCGAGGTGAAACTTTATACAAACTGGTGTAGGTTACCGTAGGCAACTGGCATGGTTTTTACCGATGGTGGGCAAGGCTTAAATCTCAACTTAAAAATGTGCTATATGGATTGTACTGGGAACATAATTATTGTTATTGTTTTTCTATAAAAGATATCTGAATGTTTTGGAAATGGAGTTGAGTTTTATCATTTTCCATGACGACTTGTTTTCAGATACTAGCATAATTTGTGTATACCGTTTTGGAGCAGTAACAATAATGTTTCTGCAACTCCGTTAGTGATGGTGTTGACATATAAATGGAAAACTAATAATAAAAAAAAACTGGAGATGTAAAAAAGTTTTTTATTTAACTTTCTAATGTTAAAAGGTATTAGTTTAATGAAAAATGACACTTGAGGTTACATGTACTCAACTGCCAGGAACAGTCAGTGCTCGTGCCATAGGCTTGTTGTATCTACATTTATCACATACCCGTGTGGCTTGTGACTCCGTAAAAAACGTATTGCAGGGCCGTGCATATGTTTTGATGTGACATCATTTTGCATTATACGAACACAATGTAAAGATGCGCTAAATGTTAGCATTACACAGTAAGCATCTCAGTCAAAGAATTATTCTTTTTCACTTTAAACAGTGTAGGTTTATTTCTGAATTTATTAAACTTGTTTAAAAAAATATTATGCTCACTAGAGGTTTGCATAATGTAATCTTATTCAACTTGTTCAATAAATTCAGTATTGAACTTTCACTCATTCAATATCCTCTATGTATGAAACAATATGCAAAGTGATCTGTATAAGATATGTATACTATAATAGGAGTATAGCATTCCCTGTTGTTATATTACTTGAATGAAAATCATTTCCTTGATTTTAGATATGAAATTCAGGATTAAATATATGTCATGAAATATTTCAGTCATCATTTATATAATTTCTGAATTTAAGTACTATTAAAGGAACTCAACTCAGATCCAAAAACCTGAAGACATAAAATTCGAAATTGTTACATTGACACACTTTGACAATTGAAACCAAAAAAGAAAGAATTTGCAGTCCTATCTAGACCAAAAGATTTAGTGAAGTCCCTTTAATGCTTACATTTATAGAAAAATCTCAATTTTTGTGAAAAGAAAAAAAACAAAAAAACAACCCAAAAAACAATGCATCAAAATTATTTGGTCATTAGATTGGAGAGTTTTAGCTATGGACTGGTAGGACAGGTTGATAAACAATAATTTCAACATGCATGATGCTAAGATTTCACAATAGATTTCAATTAATATTTTATAAAAAGATCATCATTAAATGCCCTGGTGCACATATACATATGTGGAATTTCGTAGACAGAATTATGATTCTTTGTATTTCTATATCCACTTGTTAATATGAAATATGATTTTTAGGAGAAAAACTCGGTGTTGCGAGGATTTTTCTGTCTCTTGTTTAATGTAAGAGAGAAAGAATTTGAGTCCATTTTTGAAAGTAATATTAATTCTAAGTACCCATAGGGTTGTTGAGTTAGAATATGAATCATTCTTGTATATCAAAAGACTGTTAGCGATGATAAAAATAAATATTTCTGATTTGTATGTGACTTGAAAAAAAAAAAAATATTGTCAGCATGAAATAAATTGAATAAATCTGAATTGAGTAATTAGTGTTACATATAAACTCCTACTGCTTACTTATATTAGCAATGAAAATTTAATACTTGATCAGTCAGTGACAAAAACTATGTACTAAAGTAGACCTTATTAAGAATTTGTAAGGCAATACTGAACGAGTGCGTTCTTATGTAACTTAACTTATACTATAGCTAATTGATTAATGCTAGTGGTGAGTGTTTACAGACTTGCAATATTAAAAATTAGCAAGCAGCCAAAGCCAATATGGCTTATAAGCTCCTACTTGGCTTTCACTTGCACAGCTAAAGTATTATCAATAAATATCAATGTTATCAAATCTTCACCCCACCAATCCTGGTCAAATTTAATTTTGAATAATTGTACTTTTTAAAATTTAAAGAATCATTCCTCTGAAATCCATATTTTTTTCAATTTCTTTAGAAATTTGAAGTATGGGTTTAATATTGATTTGATAATGGATTAGTGGCATGCTACATGTTTAACAAGTCAGCAATAAGATAGTTTATGTATATGGCAAATGTTAATTTCTTTTGAAACAGTAAATGAATACCTAAAATTAAGAAGTTTTTGAGAAATAAAAATGACGATGGGCATTTCTGAGACATAATTGACACTGTCTTCATATGATTTGCTCTGTCTGTTTGGTAGAAGTTAAAGATGTCTTGGTAAAATCATTGGTCAATATAAATGGACATATAGGAATGAAAACACATGCATGCTTTTCTTTTTTCTTTCTTTTATAAAGCAATTTATTGTGTTTTTACATTGCAAACATCAAAATCACATGAAGACCAATTTATGAAAAAATAGTTTTCATCTCCTGAGTGATTTTATGTTGACACGGAAACAATTCAGATTTATCTATTTTGATATTACTGTTACATGTTACCTATTGACTGTACACAGTAGGATAAACGTGATTGAACTTTATAATGAATCAAGACATCCTCTTCCCTGTTATTCGTATTTTGGACTGGGCTCCAAATGTTTACCAAATATCAACTACATGTACGTTTGATGATAAGCAGCTTTCATATACAACCCAAGCTTTGGATATGGGTCCACTTGCATGCTATTTTTTGGGGACTGGTGTAGTAAAACAACATGATTGTAAATGGTAAGTGTGTGTGTGCAGTTTTTTAAGATCACCCATGCACAAAGTGCTCGGAGGTGATCCTTTTGTGATGGCAGTGTGTCCCTCGGTCATCTATTGTTATCCGCAATTTTTATACCCCCGCACAACAAAGTTGTAAGGGGGGTATACTGGAATCAGCTTGTCCGTCCGTCCGGCTGTCCGTCCGGCCGTCCGTCCGTCCAGCCGTCCGTCTGTCGGTTTTTTCTTGTCTGCCCAATAACTTAAGATTCCTTTGACCCTTAGTCTTAATATTTGGCATGGAGGTTAGTCATGCTTAGTAGATGACCCCTATTGATTTTGAGGTCACTAGGTCAAAGGTCAAGGTCACAGGGGCCTTGACTTCAAAAGGCTTGTCCGCCCAATAACTTAAGATTCCTTTGACCTACAGTCTACATATTTGGCATGAAGGTTAGTCATGATAAGTAGATGACCCCTATTGATTTTGAGGTCACCAGGTCAAAGGTCAAGGTCACAGGGGCCTTGACTTCAAAAAGCTTGTCCGCCCAATAACTTAAGATTCCTTTGACCTACAGTCTTCATATTTGACATGGAGGTTAGTCATGAATAGTAGATGACCCCTATTGATTTTGAGGTCACCAGGTCAAAGGTCACATGGGCCTTGACTTCAAAAAGCTTGTCCGCACAATAACTTAAGATTCCTTTGACCCACAGTCTTCATATTTGGCATGGAGATTAATCATGATTAGTAGATGACCCCTATTGATTTTGAGGTCACCAGGTCAAAGGTCATGGTCACAGGGGCCTTGACTTCAAAAGCTTGTCCGCCCAATAACTTAAGATTCCTTTGACCCACAGTCTTCATATTTGGAATGGAGGTTAGTCATGATTAGTAGATGACCCCTATTGATTTTGAGGTCACCAGGTCAAAGGTCAAGGTCACAGGGACTTTGATTAAAAAAGTTTATCTGCCCAATAACTTTAGATTCCTTTGACCCACAGTCTTCATATTTGGCATGGATGTTGATCATGATTAGTAGATGACCCCTTTTGATTTTGAGGTCACCAGATCAAAGGTCAAGGTCATAGGGACTTTGACTTCAAAAAGTTTGTCCACCCATTAACTTAAGATTCCTTTGACCCACAGTCTTCATATTTGGCATGGATGTTCATCATGACTATAAGGTGACCCCTATTGATTTTGAGGTCACTGGGTCAAAGGTCAAGGTCACAGGGACCTTGACAAAAAAAAAGCTTTTCTTCTCAATTGCTAAAGAATGTCCTGTCCGCAATGTATTGATTTTGACATTTTCACATTTGAAGCATGTAGAATACATAACTTAGCAATGCACTGGCTTAGTAACCTCAGATTTGGCAGGGAGGTTGTCCTTGAGCTCTAAATGGCCACTGTTGATTCTGACAAAGTGGTATGCGGGGGTATTCACGCCATGATAGTGGCAGTTCTAGTTTTAAACAATAGCTTCTAAAACCTATCGCTGGATATTGACCTCATTTCACAGGAATGGTTCTCAGGTGATCCTCTACATATTTTGTGTAAATGGTTCAACTCTGATGCATTAATAGGTCATAGGAGCTAAAAATCTTCTCCTCAGAGCTTAGATATTTGGCAAGTAGCTTCATCTTGTAAACCTTTACAAAAGTTATAAAAATCAAAAGTGACCCAGCCCTTTATTGGGATTACTTAGTCTACATACACTTGTATTATAGTATGATTGTCTTAAAAATCTTATTCTCTGAAAGTGCAATGCAAAGAGCTTAGATATTTTGTGTGAAGCATCACATTGTTTTCCTCACTTAATTATACCTCCACACAACAAAGTTGAAAGGGGGGTATACTGGAATCAGCTCATCCGTCCGGCCGTCCGTCAATTTTTCCTTGTCTGCCCAATAACTTAAGATTCCTTTGACCCACAGTTTTCATATTTAGTATTGAGATTAGTCATGATTAGTAGATGGTGCCTATTGATTTTTAGGTCTCCAGGTCAAAGTCACCTGAACCTTGACTAAAAAAAGCTTGTCCACCCAATAACTAAAGATTCCTTTGACCCACAGTCTTCATATTTAGCATGGAGGTTTGTCATGATTAGTAGATGATCCCTATTCATTTTGAGGTCATTGGGTCAAAGGTCAAGGTCAGACTGGTCTTGACTAAAAAAAGCTTGTCTGCCCAATAACTTAAGATTCCTTTGACCGACTGTCTTCAAATTTGGCATGGAGGTAAGTCATGATTATTAGATGACCCCTATTGATTTTGAGGTCACTAGGTCATGGGTCAAGGTCAATAGGGCCTTGACATATAATGCTTGTCTTCCCAATAACTAAAGAATCCTTTGACCCAAAGTCTTTATAATTGGCATGGAGATTAGTCATGACCATTAGATGACTCCTATCAATTTTGAGGTTACTGGGTCAAAGGTCAAGGTCACAGGGGCCTTGGCTTCAAAAAGTTTATCTGCCCAATAAGTTAAGAATCCTTTCACCCACTGTCTTCATATTTGGCATGGAGGTTGATTATGACCATTAGGTGACCCTATTTATTTTGAGGTCACTGGGTCAAAGGTCAAGGTCACAGGGTCCTTGAATAAAAAAGCTTGTCAGCTCAATTGCTTAAGAATGCTTTGGTCAACAGTCTTCATATTTGGTATTGAGGTTGTTTATGACTAGTAGATGACCCCTATTGATTTTTAGATGACTGTGTCAAAAGTCAAGGTCACAGGCTTTTACTACAATAAGGTTGTCTGCTCAAATGCTTAAGAATGCTTGTCAGCAGTGTATTGATTTTGATATTCTCACTTTTTAAGCATGTAGAGTACATAATTTAGCTACTAACCTTAGAGTTGGCAGAGTGGTTGTCCTTGAGGTCTAAGTGGCCACTGTTGATTTTGACAAACTGGTATGCGGGGGTATTCACGCCAAGACAGTTGCAGTTCTATAGTTTACGTAATTTTTATAATATAAATGTGTTTTAACTCTTCTTTGAAAATACAATGCTAATAGTTTAGGTATTGTGCATGAAGCAACACTTTCTGGTCCTCTACAAAAAATGAATAAAGCATGTAGGAATCAAGATTGAGTTCATTCAGTTTATATAGACTTGTATAGGAAAATATGTTAAAGTCATTTTTTGTGAAACAATACCTAGAGCTAAGATATTTGGCATGTAAGATTGTCAAGTGAACATCATTCTACAAAAGTTAAATAAGTCATGCCCTAGAGGTAAAAAATGTCAAGGCACTGGGGGGTCACTTAGATTATATTGGCTTTTGAATGTCTTAAAAATCTTTTTTTTTCTGAAACAACATGCCGAGAGCTTAAATATTGTGCATGTAATATGGGGCCTCAACAAAAGTTTTACAAATGATCGCTTACTTTATATAGACTTACATAGTAGAACACATTGAATTAGGTTTTCTTAGGTGAAATTACAATGCCAAAAGCTTTGATATTTGTCATGAAGCATATAGTAGGAGACATCTCTACAAATATTTTAAAAAATTATGATGTTTTGGTAAAAATGACAAATCCAATGTGACCTTATAACTGAAATTGTGAGATTTTCTAGCAATGAATCTCAGGTGAGCAATCCAGGGCTATCATGGCTCTCTTGTATATATATATTTATGAGGGCTGATTTATAATTTCACAGAATTCTCCTTAATGTAACACTTATTACTTCTAGTCACTAGTCACATGAAAACTGGTATACATGTGAAACAACTTACTTTCAGTTTCATTATCAGGTAGGTGAGTAGATATTTAATACTAAAAAATGAATAAATGGTATCCATAGCAACCAGTGTTTGGATAAAACTTTCAAAAAACTACTGATAGTATTAACTTGAAACATAATTTAAAGTTGTTATTAAAGATCACTTTTAAATACCCATTACCTTGGCATGGATTTTATAACGAAATTTTTGCCTCGGTGAACTTTCAGAATTCTTTGGTCAATATCCATAATTTTTTTTTTTTTTCAAAATGAAATCTTCCTCTTTGTTAATTCTACAAATTCCAGACTCTTGTTTTACTATCAAGCACTGAGAATAGTTGAACATGCTGTCCAACTGACAGCTCTTGTGGTTGTCTTCAAAAATAGTATTTCTAAATAATGCCTTTGATTTTTTCAAAATTGGCACGCCCTAAACTCACTTAGTTTAGTTAACATAGACTTGCATAGGAAAAACACTTTTAAAACTGGTACTCTTTGATAATTAACATTTGAATGCATGATGTACATAAATTATATAATTTACCATTTCTCAAGTGGACCTCTATGTAGGTTATATAAAATACCTTAAGGTCATTTTTCTTACAAGCATAGACTTGTAGAGAAAACAAACTTTTTCTCTAAATACCCACACTACAAGCCCAAGTGAACCACTTTATATGTTGCATAAATCTGTCCACTAAGAGGCATACTGGCTCTGCCCCACGGTCTGTTGTGTT
Organism: Ruditapes philippinarum; assembly: GCF_026571515.1. NCBI lineage: Eukaryota > Metazoa > Mollusca > Bivalvia > Venerida > Veneridae > Ruditapes > Ruditapes philippinarum. Next base: position 24,290 of record NW_026853281.1, read on the forward strand.
GTATTGAATACTGAACTTCAAGATCTTCACCAAGCTGAGATCTTTAGCATATAATATTGAACAACTTTTACTTTATAATTGAGCCGCATCACGACAAAACCAACATAATGAGTTTGCGACCAACATGGATCCAGACCAGCCTGCGCATCCGCGCAGTCTGATCAGGATCCATGCTGTTCGCTAACCAACCCTATTACAAGTAGAGAAACTGATAGCGAACAGCATGGATCCTGATCAGACTGTGCGAATGCGCAGGCTGGTCTGGATCCATGCTGGTCGCAAACCCATTATGTTGGTTTTTGTTGTGATGCGGCTCATATAATGTACAAGTCCTACCTGGAACATTGATGTTCTTTCTTTTGCTTTTGTAAGAAATTTCAACAAGGTAACCAACTAGTTTGTTTGAAAGGATGACCTATGTGGCTTTGCCCTGCCCTGAGGATACAATATTTAACCCTTCTCTTATGATATTTTAAACCCTTTACTTACAGATTTTAAATCAGGAAAATGCCATAAAGTTTAAGGGATTTCAATATCAAAATAAAAAAAATTCTAGCTGCTTACATTATACATGTAGCACCTGTGCAGAGATTGGCAAGGCTGAAGAAAGACAAATAGCTTTTGATTCCAGCAGTTCAAGGGTTGAGACAAAAACACTTGCATCACTTGTACAAAAATATTCTTTATTTCTCTTTTCAGTACAATATGGTGACAGTGTAATGGTAACTGTTGGCAAAAGGAAAAAAGATGAGTTAATGACGAGAAAACCTATGATGGTGCTATTTAAATGTCTCATGAATGTGCATTGGTAATGCAATGTTATAAAATGTTTCAAGGTTGCAACTGCTCAAAACAAATCGGCAAAACTTGTGAAGGAAGTTGCTCTGACTGCACACTTAAACATCCATGAAATTGATGATCAACATTTTGATCACTAAAAGGTGTCTCAATTTTATGACATTAATAAATTAAACAAATTATTAACTCTATTAAAACAAGGGTTATGTTTATAAGTGGTATACAAATGTATTGTTACCCAGGGTTGTGAGTTTCATATCTGTTTTTTTGTTCCATTAACGAAACAGCTGTTGAATATCAAGGTTGTAAGTTATACATAGGTTGTTATACGATTTATAAATGTTTTGGAAGCAGATAGGCACAGATAATCTCTGGATTTAACTCACTACAGTGTTGAAGCAGTAACTCTAGATGCCTGCCGAAATCATTATCACAAAGTAGAAAAATATTGCTTTTTTGCCAATTCTTGCATTTAGTGTGGTGCTCTGTTTCACGTTTTTTTAGTATAAAATCTCAAAATCTCTTTGGTGAGCAACTTACACATTTCACTCAAACTGTACTGGAAAGAGAAAGGTTATAATATTTCAGAGCAGCTGTTTCAGAGTTTTGTGATTGGTTCATTTTTGGCCAGTGAATGGCCCTTTGTTAATTTTTAGATATTTATATTGGTAGAAAACCTAGTTTTGTGACTATTTCCAGGCACTTTTTTTCATACTGTATTTACATGTAATTATTACATTGTCATGAAGACAATATTGTCTATATTTTCTAGTTTTCATATTTCAACCATTTACCACTTTTATCTGTAAAAACTTTTTTAACTGACACTTTCAGTATTTGTTAAGGTTAGTGATATTTAAGAGGCATATTTCTCTAAAAGTAAGTTTGTTGTTGTATGTTTTTACATGTGAATTTGCAAAGGGAGATAATTCTTCTGATACTTTCCTCACCTTTTAAGAAGAGTTATTTTATGTGATTATACATTTTAAAATAATGAGTAAAGCAGATGAGGAACACACGTACATCACCAGGTCAAGTTTAAAAAGTTTTTATTGGCTACTAGTTTCGAGTAATACAATACATTTTAGTATAGGTATTTGTTTAATAATGCCATTTTCAATAAAATATCCAATACTACCATATCAGTACAGTGACAAATAACAGCAAAGGGGACGTAACTCCAGCATAAATATTTTACAAGACCAGACCATTGTATTCATTTAGAAAATTAAAGGTTGTATTTTACTATATATTTCAATACCTTTATAAATTTGAGTAGTATGAGTTACTCCCCTTGTGTAATAGCAACTATACAAAATATGCATTTTCTATTTATGTTAAGGAAGGTGATTGTTGGGAGCAGGAGTGGATGTGGATGGGGAGGGTAGAAATGGGGCAGGAGTGGATGGGGAAGGGTAGAAATGGGGCAGGAGTGGATGGGGAAGGGTAGAAATGGGACAGGAGTGGATGGGGGAGGGGAGGGTAGAAATGGGGCAGGAGTGGATGGGGAAGGGTAGAAATGGGACAGGAGTGGATGGGGGAGGGAAGAAGGGGCAGGGGTGGATGGGGGGAGGGTAGAAGGGGGCAGGAGTGGATGGGGGAGGGTAGAAATGGGGCAGGAGTATGAATGCATCAAGTTAATTATCATTGAATAATGCATACTAGTTTGTGGAGCCTGATTATAAGAAAACAGCGCCTATGAGATTTTATATTGTTGTTCTTGTTTTATAATATGATATAATATGATATTGTTGAATCAAAATACTACCTGATAATTGTTAAGAAATTGATATTTGTTATCTTTATTCAGTGTATTGTTAATAATTTATTAGTTATATCATTAATAGTGTATGTCTGTTTTCAACCAAGCATTCAACCATAAACTATTTTGTTGTTGATAAGTATGCTTTTTGAGTATAGAAATGAGTAGTTAAAAAATGAACCTATTTAGTATTACCAGCCTTATCTTGGACAGAAAACTTGAGCTTTGATGCTTGCTTTATTACCCACTGGTCTGGTGAAATGTAGAGCATTATAATAATGATAAAAGAGTAATATTTATATATTTTGGCATTGACAATTTGTACACCTCTCACAAAAATATTTGCATACGCTTACTATCCTAGGGAAAATTTGGCCTACAAATTTTAATTGGGATCTGTTCAATATTGATGCCCATAAATTTAACAAATACTGGAATATAGCAAGTACTATGCCAGAGTTGTTTCCCTTTACACTATATTATACATATATTACTTTTTTCTTCCTGGTGAGCTTAGTAATTTGTTCAGTTGAAATTTATCAAAGGTGTAGATTTTCAAGTTTGACCTCATTGTGGGCTTTATCTTTATATCAGACAGGGTTGTGAGGTATATTTTACATAATAACAGTATATCATTTGTGTCATTGATATAGATATATAATCATACAATCTGTTTTGTTAGGTTATAATTACAGTTTAGACAGACAGTATGATTCAAGTTTAGTTTTTGAAATGATATTATGTTTCTTTTGATGAATCAGATAATTTAGTATGTTTTAGTATTAAGTTTTAAAGTTACAATATAGCAGGACTATGATATTTGAATCTTTGAACTCTAGTACCTGTGAACTCTAGTACCTGTGAACTCTAGCTAGTACATATGTTATGATATTATATACTGGTCATTGCAGCCCTTGTGTCTGAAGGGTTGCCATCAATGGTTGATCCATAAGAATTGCAGCCACTGTTATCCCTTCCTTATGATGCAACTAAATGGATTTGAAATAGTGGAGTTGTTACATGTCTTAGCTCCAGCAGGTGAGGTGGTTTTAAAGCCTTTGCTTTGGAGCTTGTAGCACCTGAGGTTAGCTAAAATTATCTTTTCTGTTTGGGCGCTGTATAACATATACTGTGTTAATATGCTGGAAGGTTTGGGCCTTGGTTATAACTGACATAGCCAATTTCAAGATAAATCCTTCTTCGAATTCCAGATTTGTGAAATACAGTGATACAGGAATGTAAAAGGGTTTCCATTACGCACCCTCCATAAAACTGGGGAATGGGGGGACCATATAGTGTTGTCCATGTTTAAAAGTCTTAACTCTTTGTTATAGAGAGACAGCTTTTAAGAAGAATAAGTCTGCCGAAATTATAAAATTTTGAAAAAGGAAGGAATTTTAGTTTTTTAACATATATAAATAAACCATTTTAGCTATTTTGTTACTGTAAATTTTAGAAAGCAAAACAATTTTGAATTTTATTATTATTTTTTTTAAATTTTGTCCTGTTATTTTTTTCAAAATTGTATGTTCGTAAATAATTTAACCCTTACCCTGCTTAATTTGCATATTGGACTCCTCCTGCTTTGAATTTTGAACTATCCTTTGTTATTTTATGAAATATTTTAATCAAAGTACTGTAAATTCTTTCAACTAAGACCACCAACGGGACTGACTCAAAGTGGTCTTTTAGTGAACTGGTCTTAATAGTAAATAAGCCACTTTCAGAACTTAATGCAGTCCATTTATTTTACAAATCTGAATGTTTATGTACTCATGTCTCAGACTTTGATCTAGGTTTTTATCTTTCTTTAGATTTTAAACTTTTAAATCTAATTATATAAATTTTATATTACCGTGATCCAATTTTGATAGACTGAGCAAGCAACATTTGTGTCACAAGAATGCAAATTAAAGAAAGTCATAGATTTAACAGTTTTTCCAGAAATCTTTCTTGTATATAATTTCATTTACCCAATTTTAAGATTAATTCAAACATTATAAATTCAGCATGGGCCAATGTATAAGTAAGGCATAAGTTGTTTTGAATGTAGTTATCTTTTATATGTTAAACTGAAGCAGCCTGACCTTGCTTTAAATACTTTTGGTCGGCTATGTTTGGTTTTTCAAGGACAGTTCCATAAATAGAAACTTGACAAAGTCCTTGACACAATTTCAACAGGTCAAAGGTTAAATTGTTCCTGTCTTTGTTAATCTAGTCAATATTGTTAGCAATTTATGATCTTCCAAAGGTGCAGGAATTTAGAATTTGTATTTTATGATCGTTATGACTTATTTTGTTTTTTATTATGGCGAATAAACATAAAAAAGTTTATATTATAAATGCAGTGTTGTTTTATCATTATTTATCCGAAATGCATACTGTATTTCAAAAAGATTGAATGTTAGACGGCAAGTTACGAAACACGAAATAAAAAGTTACAAACCGGGCCTAGTTTTGTTAGAACATAATTTTAGCATTACTTTTATTTCGAAAGAAAAAAGAAAGTTTTGTTGCGATAGTTTGAGGGAGCTTTCGCTGTCGAGTACGGAATCCGGGCAGAATCCGGACATGTCACCAGTCATGCCCTTAGAGTCAATTTTGAAGCACTAGGTTGTGATGATTTACCTCCGTGCAATTTCCACGAAGTATTAGCCAAAGATATGAATTTTGAGCCAAATGTAGGTCACCGTCACAGCGGTCAATGAGAACCTTGATGTACAGTAACCTGAGACAATAATGAAAGGAGGTAGCCCTAAAAAAGGGCTGTCGGTGCCAAGGAAAGGGCCTGCTTTACAAGCCGTCAACCTGCACCCCATCCTCGTCGTCTCTGCCTACATCATAGAGCCTCTCCCCTCGGCTTTAGTCGTAGAGTTTCAGCGTTATGTCCAGGGTAAAATTCAAAGTAAAAATGAACAAAGGGCAATAACTCCAAAATTAGACAAGGCTGTGTTTAGGTTCTTTAGCATTGCAGTTCTATCCAATAAGATCTATCTACCTACAAAGTTTCATGTTGATTATCTCTAATACTTTATGACCCGGACAAAAATCAAAAAGTAAAAATAAACAAAAGACAATAACTTCAAAATAAGGTAAGGCAGAGTTATGATTCTTTAGCACTGCATTTCTACCCAATGAGACCTATCTACCTACAGGTGTTTCATGTTGATATCTCTTACAATTTTAGAAAAATGTCCCGGACAAAGTTAAGTGTCAAAATGAACAAAGGGCAATAACTCCAAAATTAGGCCAAACAGAGTTACGGTTCTTGTGCACTGCAAACCTACTAATGAGATCTATCTATCTGCAAAGTTTCAAGTTTATAACTCATATAGTTTTAGAGTTATGTCCCGGACAAAGTTCAAATAAAACAAGGACAATAATTCAAGTATTAGGCTAGGCATGGTTACGGTTCTAGTGCACTGCACACGTACTCAATGAGAGCTATATACCTACAAAGTTTCATGTTGATACCTCTTATAGTTTAAGAGTTATGTCCCGGACAATGTTCAAAATGAAAAAAGAAACAAAGGGCAATACTTCAAAAATTAGGCAAGGCAGAGTTACGGTTCTTGTGCACTGCACACTTACTCAATCTACAAAGTTTCATGTTGATACCTGTTGTTTTTTCAAAGTTATGTCCCTGACAAGAAAAGCGGACGATAAAACGGCGACTATATGCTCCCACGAAATTTTTCGGGGAGCATAAAAAATAAAGATATAGCCAATTATAGTAAACATTTAGAGTAAAAATTCAATCATTGGACCTTATGAATCAAGGTATACTTAAAGGTATTGCACGGAAGCCGACATGATTTCTGCGTCCAAGTATGAAGACCACCCATGAAAATATTTGCCAATGTTCAATCTCAGCGGAAACGACAACCTGACCCTAGCAATAGCTCCAATTTTTTTTTCTCAAAAAAAAACCAACAAAAAACAAAAAAACTGAGCTAAAACAAGACGGAGATTTCTTGTTGCTCATGTTGATAGCTTGATAGCGACGAAACCTGAGTAAGTACAATGAATTTCAGCCATGGTATCCGAGAAATACATACATGACACACAAACATACGGAAGCATGGAGAGGACATAGTCGATTTATTTTAATAATCTGTGGGAACAACTTATTTGTCGAAATATTTTTTATTAATCTGTGGGAACAACATGTTTTGTGAGAAAAATCTTTTTTTATTCTGCGGGAACAACATATTTTGTGAGAAAAATCTTTTTTTATTCTGTGGGAACAACATATTTTGTGAGAAAAATCTTTTTTTATTCTGTGGGAACGACATATTTTGTGAGAAAAATCTTTTTTTTATTCTGTGGGAACAACTTAATTTGAGTAAAAAAAATTTTTTATTCTGTGGGAACAACATATTTTGTGAGAAAAATCTTTTTTTATTCTGTGGGAACAACATATTTTGTGAGAAAAATCTTTTTTTATTCTGTGGGAACAACTTAATTTGAGTAAAAAAAAATTTTTATTCTGTGGGAACAACTTATTTTGTGAGAAAAATCTTTTTTGAACAAACTATTTTCTGCGATATTTTTTCAATATCTTGTTCCCTCAAGATAATAAGTTGTGCGAACAAATTAATTATGTTGTTCCCACAACATAATTCAACCAATCAAAATAGCGATTGCCACAAAGAGTGACTGCAAAGTTAAGTCCCTTTTTTTCAAAAGTCGCCATTTGCACACAATTGCAATGATGGCAGAAGAAATGTTTAGAATGTGCCTCTCTTCTAACATATTTTGAATATCCTGATACTTCAAACCCATTTCAAAATACTGTTTAATTAAAACATCTCTATCCATTTTTCTGACAACAAGATGCAAGAATTTGATTGGTTGAATTATGTTGTGGGAACAACATAATTAATTTGTTCGCACAACTTATTATCTTGAGGGAACAAGATATTGAAAAAAATATAGCAGAAAATAGTTTGTTCCCACAGAATAAAAAAAAATTCTCACAAAATAAGTTGTTCCCACAGATTAAAAAAAGATTTTTCTCACAAAATATGTTGTTCCCACAGAATAAAAAAAGATTTTTCTCACAAAATATGTTGTTCCCACAGAATAAAAAAAATTTTTTCTCACAAAATATGTTGTTCCCACAGAATAAAAAAAGATTTTTCTCACAAAACATGTTGTTCCCACAGATTAATAAAAAAATACTTCGACAAATAAGTTGTTCCCACAAATTATTAAAATAAATCGACTATGTCCTCTCCATGCTTCCGTACAAACATATGTAAACGGACACACTGGTGAAGAAGTGCACAAACTTGACATGTTGACATATAAACGTTTGGTTGTTTATACATGTATTATTTGCATAGACGCGTGCGATTGAAAGCCACCTATTTGCGTGAGAAGAAAAAGGGTAAAATTGTGTACTTAAATAAGTTCACTTGTTTGCTTTATATGTGATCGAACAGCATGGATCCTGATCAGACTGCGCATCCGCAGTCAGGTCTGGATCCATGCTGGTCGCAAACCCATTATGTTGGTTTTGTCATGACGCGGCTCATTTCATTTAATCGTAAAGTCATAAATAATGCCTTTTTAAAGTACACACTTTATCAAGGTTGTCTACGCACCACTGCCTAAGTTTCACTTTCGATTCTTTAGAATTGCCCTAAATGATGTAAGCTGGTATACCACATAAAAAAGCATGTTGATTTTTTTTCATATTAAACTATTGTAGTACTACATAGGATTTGTTCCTTCTTTTTTTTAAAAGGCCTATTATCCCCAAGAAATTCTTTTATTTCTATTGCTAAAAAGAAATGGACTTTGATTGTGATTTTATAGTTTCGAAAAAGCAACTGATTTGCCAATTACCTGAATCATCATTTTCTTCTGTTGTGTTTGTGGCAATTTATTATGTTATATTGTTGTAGTATTTTGTAGGGAAGCCAAAATACTGCTTTGTTTACATTTTGCTACTTTGATGGAAAATGTTTATACATTCGATCAGCACTACTATGTTTATGTAATAAGCATCTTATTACATGCTCTAAAACCAATATTTAAACGTTTTAAAACTAAAGGTTACACTTTTAAAATAAGTAAAAATGTATTCGTTTCTAAGACATAAAGTGCCTTTAATCCGCTCAGTATATGTTGAGCGACAGGTATATACATATAACCCAAGTCGTTAGGTGCATACCTTTTATATTCGGCCATATAACCTGTCAACAATATTTACCATGAAATATAATTCTGTAGTATTTTCATTTTTAGAGGGAAAAAAAAGAAATTACTTCGTAAATCGACTGCTTCCATGTATATAAATTCAATAAACGTCACGATTATTCAAAAGAAAAGCGACCTTGTAAACGTGCAATATTCTGTAGGGCCATATTGTGCAGCTTTGTTTGATCAAATATTATTCAGGATATTTCAATTGAAATAGCGCACCTAAAGAAAAATGATGCGTTTTTTTCAAGCTTAATCGATCTATGTCAGTGACACGCTTAGCCGCAAAGTAAAATAGTCCCGTTTAAAGCTGCATGCTTCCAGATGAGCCATGGCAGATTATTTAAAAATGTTACTTAAAGTTTATGAAAAGTAAAAAATATTCAAGTATTAATTTACATGTTAGGTGTGATTAATGATTGATTTTGCAGTATCTCTCACCTTATTTCTACTGCGTAACTAACCCATTAAGGACTATTTTTGCATGTTTTGACCTCATTTTTGGTAACTTAACGTGGATTTTAAGTGCAGTTTGCAATGTGCAAATTACTTTCTTTGTTTACTTCATAAAAGTTTACTTTTAAATACGATTTAAAAATATTGATGAAAATTAGCATGAATGTGGGGGCATGCTGCTTTAATCAGCGGTTTATCTAAAAATAATTGTGTTATTGCGCACAATTAGATATTTAACAGAAAAGTGCAGTGCAGTCCTATTTTTTTTTCATTTCCGCGAAAAAGGTTTGCGGTGCAACAAAACGACACAGTTTGCATTATAGTGTTTACCTTTCAAGGTAAACTGTACCTTTCAAGTTAAACTGTATGCTTTGATTTATATATGTATTACGGTCACGAGATAGGTTGTTTTTTTAAGTTTACCTGATATCTTATTTCAAACTATTGATGTAACCGTCATTAGCGACATAGACAACGGTCGTGTGATATCGACTTCATGATCCCGTGTAACGAGGATTATTTTCTATCACACGCTATTATAAATATTTTTTAAAATATTGCACGACAAAATAACATTTTAGTAAATAATCGCGTTTATTTGCATTAATATTTCTGTTCGGAATTAATATATTATTTTGGAAACGTAAAAGTTAACTGATTGCGATCTTCAACCAGTATACCTAGGATGGAAATGGACATGGAAGAGGAAAGAATTTTCACAACAAACGTTGGACAAACTTCCTCTGAATCACGAAGCAATTCAAGACATTCACTACTTGAGCGTTCTGTAAGTATATACATGTATTTTTTACGTTCTAGATACAGACATACCTGTAATATAGACCATCCTGTAAGCAGAGGCCACTCTTCGACAACCCTTCATAGATTAAATTTAACTGAGTAACCTCCAAATAAAGACTTCTTGTCCATAACGGTCATGTTCTTTTATATATGAACCAATGGAAATTTACGAAAACATTACACTAGTACATGTATATGACATATGGTTTAAACCAAAATCTGTTTAATTTGTATTATAAATTTGCGCAGCATTTAATTTGTACCGGTCCAGTTTGTTTCAATATTTCGACTGCAAGACCCACCGATTTTACAAAATGTTGGGCTTTACGAAGGGCGACCGTCGTCTACAAAAAGCCCCGGCGCACAATTTGTTGGGCTACGGTCCATTCAGAATTCTACGGAGTTTGAACGTTAAGCTACCAACAGTATAAAGGCCTATAAGACTGCCCGGAAGTGGCCAAGAGCCCTATCAGACTGTCCAGAAGTGGCCAAGAGCCCTATCAGACTGTCCGGAAGTTGCCAAGGCAAATCACCTTTGGTTACAAGACACTAAGGTTAAGCACAGTTTGGCAATGAAGTCGCGTGAAACCCAAATTATTATAACATCACATTATTATATCTTTTGTTGAAATATTTTAACCATATAACATGTAAATTATTACTTAAATCTTTTTATTCTTCCTTAAGTATAAGTACATTTTTTTCAAGTTTGATTTTATTGAAATATTTTGACTCGACTGGAGACAGGTAGCTTTAATAGTAGTTGCAGAAACTAAAGACAATATGATGATATTTGCATAGCCCATAAGGTTACGGACTATTTTGATCAAACTTATTTTGGTTGTCGCATGTATTTGCAAAAAAAAAACACAAAAAAACGCGAAATAAAAGCTGTTTAAGGGTTCAAGGGTTTTTAGCAAACAAAGAAGAAATGCGCAGTTGCTATTTTAAAGGTAAACAAATTAATGCAATAAAGGCTACTGATATTTGATAGTTGATGGCCTTCCAAAGATAACATTGGTATTATTTTGCAAATGATTTAGTATTTCGCAATTTAGTTACATTTAATGAAGTTTAGGTTTCGTTTCTGATAAAGTGGGTATTTCCAACGATTACATAACATCCATATAATGATATAATAATGTATTCATATTGCTATTTTTGGAAGTGCTAAACAAAATGTTTTATGTGAAGTTAATCTGTTGATAGAATAATTTACAGATTCAATATCGGCTGTTTAATCTAATTAATTAATAAATATCTATCGCGTGGTTTATCGATATAACAGGACATTATGGAAACTACGGTCGTTGAGTTTGACAAAAATAGGGAACTTGTTGATTCAAGGCTTTTAAATACGGGCTTCTAGACGGTTGCAGCTTTAATGATGGCACTGCGGAGACTAGAGTAAGTGGATTTTACCTACTGCAATACATTCGGATAATGTGTATGTTCATTTAATGATGTTTTGATAATAAACTTTTTAAACGCAACGGAATAGAACAAAATTAAATTTCCCTTAACTTTACATGCACCTTTGTAGGCACAGATTATTGTCGTCTTTAGCCGTCTAAGATTATATTTCCTGCGTATATAATCTCATGCAAAAACAGAGCACCTAAACGAAGTACACGTTTAAAAGAAATTTGTCCAAAATACTAAATCAGAATATTTTATGAAAAAAAAAACAACAAAAAAAACCCATTTTTTTTCACGATAGCCGGATTTTCCGTATCGCCAATCATGCTTTGTCTGCAAGGTGGCTTTAAGTACGTCCTTGTTTTATCACCAAACATAAATAAAATCGCATTTACTGAAATCACGTGTACATCCGTGCATAAATGTGTTTAAAAAGAGAACAGAATTAAGATTTAGAAATTATTTTGCTTTTTCTTTTCCATTTTTTTACTATTTTTATGATCAGTGAGTGTGTTGACTGTTTCAGTGTCACTTCATGCGAATATACAATAAATAAAGAACGGCTGATATTTTTATTGTTATTAATTACGGCGCGAAATGTGATCAAAGACTGGAACTGACATTATTTATATACAGTCTAGATTATATATATGCGCACGTGAATCAACAGTGCATTTTCTCAGTCATCTTATTTTCGCGGGGGTTGGGTTAAGGGGGATGAAGAGTTCTAAATGTTATACTTACGATCGTTATAATCGCAACTTTTCGGCCTTTTCCGTCAGTCTTCGGATATTGATAGTAGCCGAGATGTTCCAATTGACGATCGTTGCTAAAATGCGCAACATTACAAAACTACAGATGTATATAGATTGGCAAACATGATCATCAAAACTCGTTTAGACTTAAAGTATACAAAACACCATTAAATCAAATATCCACATTGTAAATGCAAATAATTTATTTCTTTGATCATGCGGTTTGTGAAAAGGGCTATTTTTAATGTCAGACAAATCCATACATTTAATGACATTGAGAACATTTGAAGACCTGAAATTTAAGAAACTCAAAATAATAAACTATAATATTGTAATCAATTGCTATTTTATTATAAAATGTTAAATGAAAATGTAACAAGTGCATGCATAAAAAAATCAGATTTGTGTTGTTTGGCTTGTTGGTTGTTGTTGTTGTTTCTTTTTAAATTTGAAAGCTGACACGGACTGCACATATTCAGAACATTTTTTTCCGAATGTTTCAAATACTATAATTTCATAAAAATCCATTTTATAATTTTATATAAAAAACCCTGAAGATTAGCCTAATAATCTATTTATATGTTTTAAATCTATGTCTACGCTATTGAATAAGTTATAGACAAATTCACTTTAATGAAAATGAGCTTGGAATCAAACTTCTTTTGTCATTAAACTACTTACAATAAAATTACAATGATATTAATTGGAATCATGATGAAATCATTTAAACGGTATGGTTAAAATACTTTGTAATAAGTTATGTTTTTGAAAAGTTTGGCAATTTTTATATAAAAAGATATGCTCAAGTTTTATCTCAGGCTAGAATCAACACAATACGAGTACACATCAAATAAATATTGTATTTCTTTTTTTTACTTAAAAGATGTATCTACAACAATAAAATGATAGGAATATATTAAGCTTAACAGTGTATACTGTTTCACAATTTTGTGAGAAAATGTTGCAATACAGAATAATATTTATTTTGAATCCTAGAGTTTTGTCTCTCATTACATAAATCTGTCATTATTGCTTCTAAAGCAAGAACCAGAAAAACAATTATATCTGTATAATAAGACGCATAAAGTTGCCTTTTTTCAGTTAAATACAAAATATATACATGTATATATAATGATGTTCCCTTTAGATATTTATCATGAACGTATCCAAAGCTATTAGGGGTTTAAGGGGTCTTGGCCTACCCCCACCCAATCTACCCTGGCTAGTAAATGTATGTTTAAGAACCCTTCTGAGATTAAGATACCCCTCAAATTGCCATACCAATTACTATTTGCAACCATCCTCTGTTAAAACCTTACGAATTCACGCCTGTTTAGTATGTGAATACGGTTTAATTAGAAAGCATTATACCTAAATGTTTATCATAAAATATGTGTACATGTATGTATTGATAAAACAGTTCAAATGTTACGCATATAAAATATGTGTTTGATAACGAGTAGAATGCCCTCAACTTACATATACTTATTGACGAGGAAAATAAATATTTATTGAACCTTAAAGGCACATTATGCCTCAAAAACAAATACATTTTTACTTTTAAAAAGGCAAATATGTACTTTATATAACGTTAAGTAATGGTTTTAGGGCATTTTAGATATTTGTTACCTGCACAAAGTAGCGCTTAATGTGAAATAATTTGTCGTATAAGAAGCAAAATTTTAACAAAGTAGTATTTTGACTTCAATACAATATACTAATTCGCAATATATGTACCGGCCGACGAATACAAATGAAGATTGTTGGAAACAATAAAAGTTTACTCACGTAAAAAAAAAGTGAGAAATAAAAAAAAAACACTTCTGAACCATAATGGGTCTTTAAATAATAATAAAGATTTTCCGCGCACATGAAAAATAAATCTAGAACCGGAAGCACTTTACCATTTAGATCGGGGCAAAATAAATAAATAAGAAATTAAATAAAAAAAAAATACAGATATATGTATTATAAAATAGTGTTCATTTTTATAGATTAAAGAAATACACCAATTTGCTGCAACTGGTTCTACACATGCAGTCGCGGTGTCGAAACCGGAAACGGAACTTGCATTTCTCATCTCATACGACACCGGTGCAGACAAAACAACCGGCACGTGTAATCGAGGACAGCACGTGTTTCGCTATATTCATGAAAATGATGACTCGATTTGTCCAGATTGAAAGATGAAATTCGGCAATGTGATATCGATATTTTCAAGGCCTCCTAAATTGGCAAAGTTTCTATAAGTAAAAAAAAATTGTCAATGAAGTTCATTAATGCCGTGCGAAAATGTTAATAAAGGAATAGTCGTACTTTGACCTACAATATTTTTTCCTGCAAATATGAACTGCAATTTCAAAATTGTCAACCATTTTTGAAAATTTTAAACACCTTTTATTTATGTTCAAAAATATTTTGATTTTGGCTTGTTTAAAATGCACACGTGGTTTATCGCTCTAGATACATATCTACATATCTACTGTCATAGATCTACGGTAAAAGACTAGGTGTCCTTATCTGTCAAATAGGATGTTCTTTTTTATGAGGTTATTTATAGTGGGTGCGGAAAGATAAGAGGAGAATCACGTTTACCAAATCACGTAAAAGGACTTCACTGAGGTTTTTTTTGTTGAAATGACGGGACCAGACATAATTTACCGAGATCAATGTCTGATTTGATGTAGGTCTAGACAAATGACTTGTGTGCAAAATTTCTAATCATTCGCCCGCTCCATTTTTCAAGAACAATTATTCGTATTATATGTGAAACATGAAAGTGAAAAGCGTTGAACGTTTTTCACCCAAATAAGGATAAGAAAAGCACAAACGTACGATTTTCAATTTGCTTCTGAGTTTATTTCTTATTTATCTTTTGCATATCTTTAGGAGCTTAAGATACGCTATGTAAGAAATACAAATTTAATTTATTTAGGCTTTTCACCCTCAGTGGGGTTCCTTTAAGAATTTTTGTAAAAACCCTTTTTAGGTTAGGTAAACGGTAATCTAGTGTAAAGTTGTCTATGTATATGTCTACGCCCAACTCAGGGGTCAGGGGTTCGAGCCCTAATTGGGTCCCTGGCACCAATACTGATTAGTTCCAAGAAGCGCATTCGAGGGAGGTTTAAATAAGTCTCAAGATTTCTTCACAAGCGAGCTATAATAAATATTTTAAATCAAATAAGTTTGTTTTAATCTTTTATAGGCTCTCATTGAATAAATTTGCTTTAACAATCAAGGGCACTTGTACAGACTTTTATCAAATAAGTTTAGCCATGGCATGGGGTATTGCACTATCTTGGAATAACTTTTAAAGAGGCTTTAAATAAATATTTGTGTCAAAATGTTCAACTGAGTTTCGTTTATTTTCTAGTAAAGTACATGTTTTCAGGGAATGAATGTAGACAACATGTATATGGTAGTTCATATGGTAACGTTTTGAAATTCACGCTAAATAACCATGCATCTTCCTTAAAGCATGTGCGTGTGAATAAAACATCTTACATTCTCGCGCCCAAGTTAAACATAGATAAACAACAGCAACAACAACAAAACAACAACAAACATTACCTCCATAAAAAAACAAGATAACGAAATTTGACATTATATAATTCAGGATCCTTAAAATGGTGGTCATTTTTTTCTAAATTCGCCCTTTATGCACTAGTAAATTCTAACAACGGTTCAAAACCGCGGTGAATAAAAAGAGGAGACTTTGACGTCCTCGGTAAATGCCAACCGTGTGAAAACAGTGCTAAAGTAAGATTCCCGCCAAAATCCCCGGCACATTGATTTGGACATATCCGCTGCCATTTTGGCATCAAACAGCCACATTTATCCGGCAATGCGGATACAGACAAAAGGTAAAAATAAAACATAACTTCTCCCCAGCCTTTGAAGTGGTTAATAGTGACAGTCCCATATTTTTCTCTCTAAAAAGTATCAATGCCTCAAAACGGTTACATGTTTTTTTCTATTTGTTCAGCAATAAACACTTTTTGCACTTCCTTTAATTTAAAAGCAAAAAAACATTAAGTTTGTCAGTAATTTTAATGGATCGGCCGGAAAAACATACTTGTGAATGAATCGACAAAAGTGCTGCGCTTACTACATCTGGTAATATTTGTTTATTATAAATTTGTGTAATCTGAATGATGATGTCACGTCTCAGACAAATCTTACTCAGCAGTTCCTGATTCCCCGAGTCTAGAAATAAAGTAATTTTGCAGACCTGATAGAAAGTTAAAGGCCCAGTCTGCCTTAAAAATGATGTCATTTTCATTTTCCCATTTTTTTATGTTTAGTGTCCTGTCCAAGTTTTCGAAAAGTACACATTGGATATATTGCTGAGACCACATTTTTTGTTTTGTTATTGACTTTTTTGCATAAACTAAGTCATAGTGTTTTAGTATTTTGTATGGAAGCAGGGACTTTAAAATAAAATATTTGAAAGACTCTGAAGGAAATTAAAATACATGACAATTTAGTAATATTTTTGCTATTTTATGAATAAATTTCACCATATTATTGATAAGCATTAAATACGCTTAAAAATCTATTATCAAAACATTATTTAAAAAAAATGTTTGTCCCATTCTAAAAAGGAAAAAACAATCTGGTTTCTGAGCCATAATGTGCCATTAAGATATCTCATACATGCAAAGAAATAATCTAAATTATTACAGCATGTCGCCGGCATTGCAGCGATATTCGCCCAGTTTTCATTGCTTGTCTTTTATTTTTTGTTATCTAATAAAAAATCAAAAATTTTATCTATGTATTCAATTTTTTCTTACATTTCCTTTCGTTCATATTATTATATAAATCTTAACGAAATGAAAACAATTATTAAATTTTAATGAGCTACAGTAACATATAAACATAAAGGCAGATTGAAAACTGTTCATGTTTAATAAAAGCTATCTAAAATTTGCATGATCTTAAAATATGATAATGCACACAAATGTGGGTCATAGAGATCTTATTTGAGTAATCTGGCTTTTTTCCCAACCGCAATTGGTTTCCTTTTGCAAGCTTATATGGAAATCCAACGGGTATTTTTTACATATTTTAATTTTATCGAATCGACGACTTACTGTGTTAATAATTGTATTCTACTACTTTTTGTTTAAGTTTCCTAGAAAAGAAGTATAGCCTGCATCAGAAATTTCCATCACATTCGTCTGGAAATTCCCTTGTAATTCCATACCTAAATGGGCAATGACCTCTAAAATCGATCCAATGATTATCATGCAGCATCATAGTACTGTTGTAGGTGTTTAAAGTTCTACATAGGACACATTAGGCATGTGCATCTATATCTATAGGCATTCTAGAGACTCATGGTTTATAACATTTTAAAAGATCATTTTTCATTACATTTCATCTAGTGTAATAAAACTTCTGGAACCATCACATTGTCAAAAGTTTGTATCTTCATAAAAAACAAAAAAACAAAACAAAAAAAAACAACAAATAAACAACAACTAATCAGGTAACGAAAATATGTTTTAACTCGGTTACATTTCAACATTTACATGTACAAATGCTTTGATGTTCATAAATATATATTTTTTTCATTTTCCAAATAGCATAACTTGTATTTCATTCACTAATAAATATACAATGTTTTACCTTGACATACATTTTTGGACCATTAATTGCCGCGTGCTAACGTTCTTTGTCAAATGAAAAGAAATAATTCATTTCTACGAAATCTTTAAAAACACCTGAATTATCGAGGTTGTAATTCATAAATAAAACACTTTAAATTATGTATATTTTACAATTTAAAGCGACCCGAAGGGAATAATATATGTTTGTCACGCATATGCGATCATTCAATTTCGCCATGTAGCATAAATTTTCATGTGATCGAAATTGAGTTTCGGTTTCGATAATTTGCGGGACAGCAGTAAATGCTATATTGCCATTTTAGGAAGAGTGTAAAAAAAAACGGAACGTTGTGCAATTCAGTTTTTAGAATTTTTCTTCACTAAGTAAGTTTTATTTGAACGGTGTGATCTATTTGTTTTGTGTTTTCATCTATATATTATATCCGGACATAATGGCAACTATAATCGTTAAGTTGGATAAAAACAATGAGGATTTTAATTCGTCGCTCTTAAGTAGGCAGGCATTGCCAGGTTGCAAAAGAATGTATGACAGTGAAGAGAGCAGCGTAAGTTCTGTCTTCTCTTTTTATTATTTAAAATTCCAAATGATTAGTTCCATGACAATGACCTCATGAAAGCGGGAGGCCTACCGTTTGTGATTCCATCGTACTTTGTTATTCCATTTTTACCATCCTTTTTTTTTTGTTTCTTCAAGGTTGTATAAATTATATTTGAAATTGATCTTTTGCATGTTATAGGGGTGCTTTCTGTATCTCGTGTTTAAAAAAAAATCTATTTACAAACGCTTACAGCATTGAACTATAATTTGAACATCTTTCAGTAAACGATTGTATTATAGCCGTATAGCAGATTGTTGAAAGATGTCATGACGCGGAAAAAATATGATTACCGACATATTTTTCGAGTCGAGAAAATCCCCTTATGAATATGTTCCTCGTCACTTAACCTGAGAGAGTAATAGATAAAAAGAACCAGGATGTAGAACTAGCTTATTAATAAAAGTTTGATTAGAGAATATCTTAAAATATGTTTCTTTTATTTAAGGGTTTCAACTGGGTTCGCATATTTAGAATATATAGTTTTATTATTGATTCCTAATAAAGCCTCAGTCTCACTTACTCCAGGCAGAGCCCAGGACCATCCCGGTAAGTTACCGGGATGAGGATGAAATTATTGTTGCGTTCACACTAACCCCGGCAGCACTACGGTAGTTCCCAACTAACCACCCAGGATGCGCTCCGGATCATCCAGGCAGAGCCCAGGTGAAGCTACGGTTCATGCCGGTGCTTCCCCGGTCGTTCCTGGATGACGCCGGAAGAGCCCCGGTTGACCCAGGAAGAGCACCGGTCGATCCAGGCAGAGCCCCGGCAGAGCCCAGGAAGATCCAGACAGAGCCCCGACAGAACCCCGGTTGATTGAAAACGCCCGAAAATGATAACATTGATACATATTTTTTTTAATATAATATCTATTGTTCCGGAATAGTAATTCATGATGATTTTCTGAAAAATTCTTATGCCATAATGGATAGAAAGGAAATGGGAAGGGTTTTAAAGCAAACAAGTGCAATTATCGCAAATTGTCGTTATTCTTTTGAAATGATTCGGGCTTTGCCGGGGCTCTACCGGGATCAACCGTAGCTCTACCTTTATCCTCCGGGGCTATGCCTGTAGTTACCGGGGCGCTGCCGGCATATACCGGGGCTCTACCGTAGCTCTACCGGCTATATCATACCCCGGATCATCCCCGGTTTGTGCCGGCAGAGCTACGGTGCTTCCCCGGTAAAACCCCGGTCGTTCCCAGCAGAGCTATAGTGGGGCGGGAAATTGAGAAAATAGTGCAAATTGTGATACAAGCATGAAACTTTCAGGAAATCATCTTTAGACCATGTAGATTTCAAAAGTGAAGTGGGCCCAAAAATATCTCTGCTCATTCAAGATGGCCGCCATTTTCAAAATGGCCGCCATATAAATTTGACGTACATTCTAGCTCATTCATTCCAATTTTTTGTACAGACCTTTAACTAACACCTAAAGCATGCATATAGTTTCTCCTTTTCAAAAATTTTAATCTCACAAAATTTCTCTTTCATACTTCTTCCAAATCCAAGATGGCGTCCAATATGGCCGTCGATTTTGTGCAAAACTGTTATATCATTTTTATAGTATAATTTGTTGCACAAATTATGTTTATTATGATAAAAAAGTGTTTAAACATATCAGAGATAATCAAATTATATGTTATTCTCAATAAAAGTAAACATTTTAAAAGTTTTTGTCTAAAAATATCTTTAAAAAAGATCAAGAAAAAATTCCAATTTTTTCATATTTTTCAAATTTGATTTTCTAAAGTAATGTACAAAGTTAAAAAAGTTACTTTATATCTTAAACTGTATTTGACATTCCATTTATATCATGTGTTTATTGTAAAGAATGTAAGAAAAGCATTAAATATGTAGGTTTTATATTTTGTGAAAGTGGGTGGGGTAATTTTATATGATTATTGTAAAAGAAAAAACAACAGAAAATCTACATAGCTAAGTTCATTCTATTTCTTTGCCTTTTTACTTTTCTATGAATTCTTATGCAAAAGTTCCAACTTAAAAAGTACTTTTTTTTGGATGAAAGTAATTTTTTCTTCCTTTGGGCCATTTGGTGGGTGAGCAAGAAATGCACATACAAACATGTGTATACATTCAGTTATTAAATTTGGTTGCATGATAATTCTTGTTTCAATATATTTGATATCATATATTTATTGTTAATTGTAAAGACATATAAGAAGACAATAAATCAACTAAACGTGCTTAAAATAGCAAACATGTACATGAATGTAAGGTATAAAGAGAGTCCATAAACGCATATTTTTGACTTCTCCACAATTTTATATTTATAATATAAACATGGCTTAAAAGCCAACAAAATGTATGTAATGTGAAACATATATATCAATGATATGGCCTGGCCTGCATGCAATTTTTTGAAAAGTTAAGATACAAACTAAGTGTATTTCCTAAAGTAATCATATCTTATTTTTTTCTTTCAATAAGAGGGTAATGATGACCCTGGCTCACTCACCTAAGATCATTGTTGGAAAAAATGTGACAAGATCATTTTGGGAGTGTCAATTATGTCATAACATGCATGATTTGTGTCATAATTGAATCCGGTTGCTTTTAAAGAAACATGCTCAATATCTGCTTTCAATTTTTTATTTCACACGAGAGGACTTTAATAACCAATTTTATATACGAGTCCATATAAACTTAGTGACCTTTAGTGTTTGGTAAATTTGGACCATGTTATCCATGATATATCATTATTATAACATAATTATGATGATAAATGATTAATGTATATGCATCGGATACTGTAGGTTAAGAGAAAACAGACTTATTACAGTAGTCTTTGTAAATTAAGTGATACCATTGCAAAACTATTTTAGACTGCAGTAGCATCATACAAATTTATGCATGTTATATCAGTCTACATCCCAAATATCTTAGTTCAAGTCATTATATTTTAACACTAGATGTTTTTAATGTGTTTTCCTATACAAGTCTGTGAACCCAGGTGGCTCTATGAGCATGATTCATTAAATGTGTTAATAAAGACCCAAGGTGCTCTACATGCCAGCTTAGTACCTGTGCTCTATGCATTTTGATTTTTGAGAAGATTTTTTATATTGCATGTACACTTAATGATCCAAAAGTGTTTTATGTAACTTTTAAAGAGGTCTTCTTTACTTGGCAAGGTTATATTTTGACTATCTAAGCTCTAGGCATTTCAGTTTGTTTGTTTGTTGATTTTTTTAATAATAACAACAACAACAAAACAACTTCAATGCGATTCCCTACAGAAGTCTTTAAAAACTGTGTTCCTCGTGAGGGCCTTTAAATCATGCTCCTGCAGCACAAAGTGGCTTTCCCTGTCGCTTAGTTTACATTGACTTATATATTAAAATTCTTCTCCGAAATTATGTGCACAGAGAAGAGAAAATTTCGTATATCATAACATTGTGATGTTATATATAAAGATTATGAACTATTGGCATAGGGTCAAAATCACTTAGTTTACATGGACTCTTATTGGAATATAGTTATATTAGTCTTCTTGTAGTTCTGAGAGCCTAGTTATTGGACATGATTCTTTTCAAATAGTTTATAAATCATGACTGGTGAAAAAAAGATACTCCTTATATGATTTTAGCATTCTTCAGTATAAAAGAATTATAGACCTTTACCAGCATTGGGTCTTAGGCGCGTGATCTAGGGTCAACAATTCTCTCTTGTTCAATGGGAAAAATAAGGTATGGCTACATTTAGTTTATATTCCAAAGTATAAGCTATGTTTGTTATGTGGGTCAAGTGGTTTTATTCACACCTAGTCATTAGATAATATGATGTATTAGTCGCCTAATTTTTTGTTTCTTTTGAAAATATCATGTCTACATAAGTTATTAGAAATGGACGGTACTAATTCAATTATACTTGGTTACAATGATGTGCAAGTAAATATAACTTTGAATCATTCTGTTACAAGCTTTTAGAAAGACTAAATTGTGCAGGAAATAATTGTATTCATAAATAGACAACATTTCACTAAGGTCCAGGCATGATTTTATCTAACATATGGTTCGTTGATGAATATTCATTCTTCTTTCTGTACAATTATTAAATTATATTAAGAATATTGAAACAACTTATATCATGCAAACATTTAATAACTGAATGTATACATATGATTGTATCTGCATTTATTGATATTTTAGTACACCCTCTATACCTGAAGGAAAACAAAAATACCTTGATACAATAAAATACTTTTACAGTGAATATTTGCATAAGAATTCTTAAAAAACGTTATTTTGTACTACAATTGTCTGATAAATTTACCCCACCCACTTTTAATAAGTATAAAACCTTCACATTTTTGTTTGTTTTTGTTACAATTATACAATAAAACATAGTGTTGATTGAATATCAAATACACTTTAATAAACTATGTAACTTTTGGAATTTTGTACATAGACCTAGAAAACCATGATTGAGAAAAATGCAAAAAATGGCACTTTTTCTTTGATTTTGTTAAAGATTTTTTTTTTGTACAAAAAACTAAAAACATGACCAACAATGTAGTTAACCTAAAATTTGATTTTTTTCTAATATATTTCACAATTTTATATGGAAATACGCATACCTTGTGCAAAAAATTATACTACAAAAGAGATATATCAGTTTTCATTAAAATTGGCAGCCATATTGGACGCCATCTTGGATTCTGAAAAACTATGCAAGAGAAATTGCCTGAAGATTTAAATTTTTGAAAAGGGGAAATTATATGCAAGCTTTGGTGTAAGTTTCAGGTCTGTACAAAAAATTGGAATGAATGAGCTATTATGTACATCAAATTTATATGGCGGCCATCTTGAAAATGGCGGCCATCTTGAATGAGCAGAGATATTTTTGGGCCCACTTCACTTTCGAAATCTACATGGTGTAAAGATAATTTCCTGAAAGTTTCATGCTTGTATCACAATTTGCACTATTTTGACAGCAGAGACCTTATTTCCCGCCCCACTACTAAGGATGAAGCCGGCAAAGCTATACCTTCCCGGATCATCCCGGACCACCCCGGTAATATTAAATATTTTATTTCATCCGGGGTCGAATGCCGGATGCTCCCGGGTCATCCCGGATCATCCAGGACGTTGCCGGCAGAGTTACGGATGTACCCCGGTTGTTCCCGGTCGTACCCCGGTCGTTCCCGGATCACCCCGGACGTCTACCGGGAGTGCCGGGATGTAAGTGAGACTCTAGCTTTACATTTAGGATATATATTTTTCAATTAGCTTTGGTGGTATTTTTTTTACTTATTAATACGTGGTTCATATATTTAGAAATAATTATTCTCATATATTTTAGGTTAATAAATTGAACCAAATATAAGGATATCTAAAGATTTTAATTAATCAGCTTAATTGCATAATTCTCACACAACTATTACGTGTAGCTAGTACTATGCCGAAGAAATGGATGATAAGGTTAAACGGTTTTGTATTACATTTAAAGTCAATATTGAGCCAATCCTTTACAATATTATCTTGATTTGATTTCTTGTAAGCCGCCGGTATAACTTTTCCACTTAAAGGTTATCTTATTCAATATGTCAATTATTGTAACAGTTAAGTGCTATTGTGCTGCTGTGCGGTATTAACTACTTGAAACCCTATATTGAACGTATACCGCACTTTGGCATCTCATATCAACACATGGGGTGTTTTGTTGTATTTTTTAACCGCCAAGGAGTCAATGATTTTATTATTCTGTGGACGAATCGCGCTTATAGAACCTCGCGATTTCCGATTCTCCTCTCGATTTTTTTTCTTTTAATTGATTGTTTGAAATGATTTGAAGAATCTCCTGGCAGAGTCTGACGCTGCTAGTATTTATTAGGTTCGGTATGCAGGAAAACAGAGTCCTTATAGAACGTCCAAAACGACAAAATTGAAATTGTTGCAGGCTCGGTTTGATTGAACCTGTTCATGGACGGAACTGAATGATTATGTAAAGTATTGACTGCAATCTAATTAAAAATCTGAATTCTTATATGGATCTTATTCAAGTTAATTGTGAAGAATTTTGGAGACTTGCATTCCCGTTTAGTCAGTCACAGTGACTATTGATTGATTGATTGATTTATTTATATTTTATATCTTTTATTATTTTTTCATTTTTAAAAAAATTATTTACAAAGCGTTTATCATCGGCCGAGTA
>NW_026853282.1:0-18844 GCF_026571515.1 Ruditapes philippinarum
AGGTGTTAGACGACTGATTTTCGTTTCGTTTTAAATTGGATGGTTTTTGCAATTTTATTCTTTTATTCACTTAAAACTGACGCAATTTTGTTTTAAATTCTTAGTAGTTTTTTTCAAAAATGCTTATAGTTTTTTTGGTCTAACCAAACTTTTGTCCCAAAAAAAATAAATGACATATATTTTACAAAGGGCGAAAACGATAACGATTTTGCCTAGGCAAAAGCTTTAAAGGCATATCGAAAAAGGTTTTGGTCCGAAATATAAACGGGTGTTTATAATCTTTTGAAAAAAAATTTTAATCAAAAAAAAATCGCCAACTTACACAGCAATGATTAAACTTATTGAAGGCCTATTTAAGTCCCGTAATTAAAACGTTTAATTCTTTTTGTACATCATCAAGTAGGTGGCTTTCGACATTCTGATACACCTAGATAACTGTCTCTAAATGTTGGGTCTTAGACCATCTTTGGGTCAGAGACTTTAATCATTAAAATGATATTCAAATATTCAAAGTTGCGGAAATTTTATGTAGCGGTAAGTATTGCCGAGTTTTTCCTTTTTTTGAGAGGGGAAAAACAAATATTGATAGAGAAAAGTTAATTTTGGTTGAATGATTGAACGTTGAATATTGACAAGAAATTAAACTTAAATTAAAAAGGTATAAAATCCTTTAAATTTTAAATTCTAACCTTGGGCAATTATTACTTTAAAGATGTAACATTCCCTATTAAAAAATCAATTACATACAATTTCATTATATTATATATTTGGCGAAACATTTAAAGTCTTGAGATATTTTTTAACCTGGACTAATATTTCGAAAGAATTTATGGAGAGCTATTGTGTCGCCCCGGCGGGTCGGCTCCGGCGTCTGCGTTGGTTTTAAAGTTTTGTGTAAAGTCAAAATATCTAAATTATTCCTTGAGATATTCAAATTGAAAACTTACAATAACTTATTTATAGTAACACTATAAAACATTAAGATTGACAAGTTGGATAACTTCTGCCTACACATATTTACAGAGTCTTATGCCCCTTTATAACTTTTAGAAAAATTTTGGTTAAAGTTTTTTGTAAAGTCAAATATTCTCAATTATTGCTTAAGATATTTCAATTTTGAAACTTACAATTTTTTATTTTTAAGTAACAATGTTACATCAGATTGACAAAGTTTGATAACTTTGCCTAAAATATTTACAGAATTATGCCCCTTTAAAACTTAGAAAGGAAAATTTTGGTTTTAAAGGTTCTTCAAAGATATTTACTTGAAACTTTTACAACATGTACTTAAGGTCATAATTGAAGGTCACATCTCAAGATTCATTACTCTGCCATGTATTTTAACTGGGAATTATGCTCCCTTTGTTAACTAAAAAAAAATATCTCCTTTTCTTGGTTAAGTTTAACCATGCAAGTTTTTGCATATCTCTTTGAAACTATTAAAGATACAACCTTGGGAAAACTTCATATGTATTTTTGTGGTCAATAAATAATGATCACTGAAAAGCAACCTCATATCTGTGGCTTAGGGGCTGATTTATTCTCCCCTTTTTTACTTAGTCTCTTGGCTAATGTTCAATGTTGGCTAAATTTTTACAATATCTCAATACCCATCAAAGATTTTTTGATTTGAAAACTTCAACAATATGCATGAAGGGTCATAATTGTAATTGTCACTGATCAATTCCATTGACTCTATCTTGGCATTTTAGGCTGATTTTATCTCCCCTTTTCTACTTAGTCCCCCTTGGTTTTAATTGTTTACATGCAAGTTTTACATATCTTTTAATAACTATTTAAAAGATATTTAATTTAAAACTTTAAGGGGTCATAATTGTAGGTCACTGACCAAGATTCCCATAATTCTTTCTTGCATTTAGGCTAAATTTCTCCCCTTTTTCAATTAAAAAATTTATGGTAAAGTTTTGCTTGTAAGCTGTTATCTCCATAACTACTGAAGGGTTTGTGCCTTTTTTGGGACAATTTTATGCATTCATAATAATAAAGCAGTGATTTACTTGATAAAACATCTTAAAACAAGCCTTTGTTCCTTTTCGGTTAATTTTCATGTATTCATAAGTAAGCCTTATTATACTCAATAAAACACCCTTGTGACAACTTTTTCAAATAGTCGAGCCTTACTGTTCTCCGACAGTTCTTGTTTAAAATATTATAAACAGACGATTTAGGTCAAAGTTCTGCATAAGTAAGTAAGGTAAGTCTTATTCTTTAATAAAAGACAATACAAATGTTTCAGTTATTTGTGAATTCAATCTTACACATCTTATTTGTTCCAATGTACCTCCTCCCCGCCCCCCCCCCCAAAAAAATCAAATAATCTTAAATGATAGGAAGGATAAAAACGATTTTTTTCCTTTAAGTTCTTTTTAGTTGAACTGTTAGTATCTACGATTTATTAAACGTGACTTATAACATCTAGATGTCATTTCATCACTATGATCGTGAAAAAATCAAGACCACCATGTGGCACGACCAATATCTATCAAGCTAACATGTATCTTTAAACATTGTATTCACAGTGTGCAATACCACGCTATATACCATGCTTTGAAAAATTACTTACACGTCTGAGTAATAGAACAGTTGACTATATGAACATGGATTTGATTGCCATATTAAAACCACTTTGACTATAGCTAGTCAATATAAATATATTCAATTTGTCGAGCTGCTATATTAATAATATTACATTTTAATATGTTGGTAATCTAGTGCAGATTTTATATTGAAGGTAAAATATTGAAGGTTACATATATAAAGAATTTATTTGAGAAAAATGTTAATTAAACACACACAGATTGATTAATTCCTAGCGTAATAGATCAATGCATTAAAACGACTAGGGAAACTAAGTTAGAACCTTTATCCTAAAATTACTATGTGTATTATTATCCCTCGCCGAAAGGCGGCGGGGGATATTGAAATAGTCTCCGTCTATCCTTTCGTCCTTCCGTCCGAAATTTTTGCCTGGAACATATCTCAAAAAGTATTTGAGGTATCAACTTGAAACTTCATAGGTGGATAGATCTCATTGAGAAAAAGTGCAATACGCAAGAATGATAACTCTACCCTGCATAATTTTTCAGTTATTGCCCTTTATTATTTTTCAAACTTAATAAATTTTTCAGTTATTGCCCTTTGTTATTTTTCATACTTAATTTTTCACCTGAGTGAAGCATAACTCAAAAAGTCTTTGAAACTTCAAAGGTGGATAGATCTTATTGAGGAAGAATGCTGTGCACAAGAAAGATAACTCTTCACATTATAATTTTTGAGTTGTTGCCTTTGTTATTTTTCATAATTTTTGTCCGGAGCATATCTCAAAAAGTGTTTGAGTTATCAACTTGAAACTTCATAGGTGGATAGATCATATTAAGGAGGATTGCAATGCTTAAGAATGATAACTCTACCCTGCATAATTTTTCAGTCATTGCCCTTTGTTATTTCTCAAACTTAATTTTTGTCCAAAGCATAACTCAAAAAGCTTATGAGATATCAACATGAAACTTCATAGGTGGATAGATCTCACTCCGGAGGTGTGCAGTGCACAAGAATGATATCTCTACCCTTCACAATTTTTGAGTTATTGTCCTTTGTTATTTTTCATACTTAATTTTTCACCTGAGTGGAGCATAACTCAGAGTATTTGAGATGTCAACATGAAAATTCATAGGTGGATAGATCTTATTGAGGAAGTGCTGTGCACAAGAACGATAACTCTTCCCATTATAATTTTTGAGTTATTGCCCTTTGTTATTGTTCATACTTTTTGTCTAGAGCTTATCTCAAAAGTGTTAGAGGTATCAACTTGAAACTTCATAGGTGGATAGATCTCATTGAGGCGGAGTGCAGCTGACAAGAATGATAACTCTACCCTGCATAATTTTTCAGTTATTGCCCTTTGTTATTTTTCATGCTTAATTTTTGTCCAGGGCATTACTAAAAAGGCCTTTGAGATACCAACATGAAACTTCATATGTGGATAGGTCTCATTGAGGAGGAGTGCAGCACACAAAAATGATAACCCTACCCTGCATAATTTTTCAGTTATTGCCCTTTGTTATTTTTCATGCTTAATTTTTGTCGAGAGCATAACTATAAAAGCCTTTGAGATATCAACTTGAAACTTCATATGTGGATAGATCTCATTGAGGAGGAGTGCAGCACACAAGAATGATAACTTACCCTGCATTATTTTTCAGTTCTTGCCCTTTGTTATTTTCATCCACCAGTATAAACATAGGTTTCAAATCTGTAATCACTTCAGCCATCAGTTTTCATTACCAAAAAAACTCTTAAAATTGAATATTCTGCTCTACTACATATATATTCTTCCAATGAGCAAACACATTCGGCGAGGGATGGCCATGTTGACATGGCTCTTGTTAGGCTTTGAAATACAGATAAGTCTTCTATCAATTATTCATATCTTCATCAAGTAATGGTAGCGTTGTAGAGCTCAGAACTATGAAAAGTGTACATCATTTCCAGTTAAGTGATAAAACCAAATTTTAGTCTTTGAACAATCTCAAATCTCACATCAAAATTTCCTGCCTGTTCTAATCAATGGTATTGCTTTATATAGGCCATGAAGTGATTTTTCTCTTTTATTGATATTCATTACAAACAGTGATAACTTTATATCTCATTTTATTTCTCTTTGTCACGTACAAACAGTGAATAATGATCAACATGATCATGTTTGTTTTCTATCATCCAATCATATAAAACATAAATTATTTTTATTGTCTTTGTCAGTCGGTTTACTCATAAAAACCCGAGGTATTGCTACCACGTGTAAGTTGTGGTGCAATGAGAATGCCTTAATTATATAATTTCTGATTGTCTTTTGCTTAATCTTTGTCCAAAGGGATAAACAGTAAAGCAGCTTCCCAAACATAGTTTTTGTGTATTATCCCATATAGATTAGACGTCAATAAATTTCTGCAATAAAGTATTTTACCAACAGTTGAGCATACCATAAATGCAAAAACAAGCTCTGATTCCGGACAACTTTCGACGAAAAGAAGTGATAAATAGATCACTGTAATAAAATATGTATTTACCAGAAGTCTGTAGATACCAGAAAGAGTGAAGAGCTTAAATTAGATTGCATTGATTTATAGAACAATACCATGTCTACAGTGTAATCATCGCTTGTGCAGTGGAAACAATTGGTTCTGGTTGAAATATCACATGTAAAGGGGCCTGGAGACTTCCATTTCTATTTAAGAGTTAATATATACATAAGCGATGAGTGTCGGTGTGATTTTAAATCCAATAAAAGATATTGACATAATTTTTAGGACAGCATCTAATTTGCTAATATCTTACCAATATCTTTTTTTAAATTTTGTTAGATAATATTTCTAAGTTGCACATAAAACACACCACTGCATAATTTGTGACATGCATCTCGTTAACGAGGATTTTAAAGTTTATATCAGAAGCAATCATTGACATTTAAGACTTGGGATATATACTATTTTTTATCAGGGATTCATATTTTTTCTATAATACATTTTCAGTACATAGTTTGAACATATCTTTTTAAGCTCAAAGTTGACATATTGGATATTTGAAGAAGAGTAATTATTGTTTCAATCTTTACAGTGGCAGAATTAACAACAAGGTAAATATAAGTTGCATAAATTTGTGACATGCATGTCGTTAACGAGGATTTTAAAGTTTATAACAGAAGCAACCATTGACATTTAAGACTTGGGATATATAATATTTTTTATCAGGGATTCATATTTTATCTATAATACATTTTCAGTACATAGTTTGAACATATCTTTTTAAGCTTAAAGTTGAAATATTGGATATTTGAAGAAGAGTAATTATTGTTTCAATCTTTACAGTGGCAGAATTATCAACAAGGTAATTATAAGTTGCATAAAATGCTTTGTATCAGGTGAGGCAATATTAAAAGAATTTTACTTAGTGTCACATTTAAAAAGTTGACTTAAAAGTGGAGCTTCATATTTTTTAGATATATGTAGACATTACAAGCAGCTTGATTAAATAAACATTTAACCAGAAATATTAAGATATTTTTCAATTGAAAATATGTAAAACTGTGTTGTAACATCTCGTATTTATATCAATTGATATAGATGATTGTTGATGTTATAGATGTGACTTTTTTTACTTTGTATCGTTGCATCAAATGATATATGTCAATATCGAATGAGAGGTATAGAAGTTTATACTCCAGGTTATTATTTAAGTCATTTTTCAATTTAGAATAGATAAATATTTTATGTTAAGGATGTTACGATTTTAGAAGATAATCAGCTTGATGACACTCTGATGTACTCCTATGATTGAAATCTCATGCATTTTTCAGAATCCTATCGGAACTATTCAGGAATAAATTGATTTTTATTTCAAAATTAGTTATACATCACTATGACCCTTCAAGTGACTGATCAGTCAGCCGACATCACTAAAAGGACCGCATAATTACATGTTTTAATTATACAATAATTTTCTCGAATTCTTATTGGCTTTTTTAATTGTACACTTTCAATAATACAAGTTGGTGACAAGATAAACGGGATAATGTAGTCTGACCGAGATAAATATGACCCAGGGGATACATATTATTTCACCCAATCAGAATGTTGGTTTTATAAATGAATTTATAAATTTATATAAACGTTTCGTAAATAACAATTTACATTATTATAAATTCGTTAAACAAGTTGCTGACAAGATAAACGGGATAATGTAGCCTGACCAAGATAAATATGACCCAGGGAACATAGTATACATAGTGTTTCAACCAATCAGAATGTTGGTTTTATAAATGAATTTATAAATTTAAATGAACGTTTCGTCAATAGCAATTTAAGATATAAAATTGACATCCCATTTATTTCCTTAAAATAAAATGGTTCTTTTTTTAACTGGCTTTCGACTTACCAATTAATCAACTTTGTATGTGGTTGAATAAATTTCAAGATTAACGTGGGTGGTACATTGAACATTATTTATACCTGGAATTTATTTATACGTTCAGTGTTTCCAAGAGACTGTTGCCAGATGACATATTCCCAGACGTCTCATCAACATCAGACAGATAATCTACCGGTCAACACACAAATTACAAGTTTAGAACATTAGTCTACCAAACAAGAGCTCTCATCAGTAGATCAAATCGGCAAGCCATCGACTTTTTAATTACTTGTAACACTATCTGAAATTAATTCATCTCCATAATCGCTGTTTTATTCGTCAATAATATTCTGACACAGGGGTATATCATTGTTATCATTTGCTAAAAAATGAGTGCAAAGTTTAACAGGAAACACATTGTTAGTTTATTGTTATTGTATAAAGTAAAAAAAACATAAATCCATATAGCCTGATACACTAGTTTGCTGATGTTTAAAATTCCTATATTATACCTCATTTGCATACGCCCTTCTTTATTTAATATGACGTCATCCAGTCCAAAGATCGCATACAGACCGGCTACCCAGTCCATAATTCTTATATTGACTGGATGACGTCATATTAGATATAGAAGAGCGTATGCAAATGAGGTATAATATTTTATTTTGTTATTAAATTATTCTTTTTACTGAATATATTGTTATGTTTCACATAATTTTGTTACATGTTGATCAAAAGTAATGATTTGTCTTTAATTTAATTATAAATTTTACTTATACAGTTTGTGATATAATTAAAAAAATCCGGAATTTTTGCCTAGTAAAATTAGATATTTAATTTGATTAACAAAAATGGAATATATATAGAAGAGCATAATTTTTTGCTGCATCGCTTGAAAAATAATTTTAAAAAATGCGACTAGGGTTTGAGATATTTCACACACTGAACAAATAAAATTTTATTTGAAAGCAAATTATAGTAAAAATGACAGCAACAAAAGGGATGTAAGGATTAAGATTCGGTATAATATAACAAATAAATCATGGCCATTCGGGCAAAATGCAAGTTAACGGACTGGTTGGTCAGACCTCGGAAGGTATATGGCCCTCAGCTGCGCTTCGGGTCATATACCTTCCGAGGTCTGACCAACCAGTCCGTAAACTTGCATATTACCCTCAAGGCCATGTTATATTTGTTAATTTGCAAAATTGTTATGTCGGAAGAAATTAAAACAACAACAACAACAACAACAACAAAATCTTCTGTTTAAAGATAAGTTGCAATTATCATAGTTATCATGTTTCTATAAAAAAAGAAGTTCCACGTTTCTATTTCATAGCAGCACGATCATTATAAGATACTTTATATTTCATTTCGCTTTTGATTACAGTTTGCTAGTTCTGGTGACAACGTTGTGCCATTTATTGTTCATGATACATTAAGACATAAAACAATGAGAAAATATTTCTGTAAAACTGTAGAATCATTTCATTTCTGACTGGTACACAGACACTTCCTCTACGTTCAGAATTCTCTCATTTCTGCAAGTAAATAAAAAAAACAGTCACTAAAATGTAAAGTTTCTGCCAGAGGCAAATGTCAGTGACACAAAAGTTGTAGTAATATTTGAGTATTTGTGCAAGTGTTTGTTTTAGAATACTTTTTTTGCGGGGGGGGGGGGCGGTCATGGGTAACTTGATATATTCAATTGTTGGTTAAGTTTTTCATCGCACCAAATTGTAAATTTTATCCGGTTTTCCAGCTTTACTGGTACAGGAAGACATAAGATATCCCGCTATACATTATTTAAGGCACGAACAGGCATCTGAAAAGAAATACCGACTTTCAGTGAGCTAACAAGATAACTTCCTCATATGAAAGAATCTAACGTCCCATGAATGATTTGAATCGACAGCAGTGAAGGGCTAGCAGACCCGTCCATTTTATGAATAGTAAAAGAAAAACATTTTCAATGAAAATAGTAAGTGTTCGTTCGGATAGATGATTATTTGTTGTAATATGCAAGAAACAAATCAAACGCCGGCTGTGGTAACTGTTGCGTGGAATGTCGAAAGAGCCTCGTGACCGACTGCCCTTGAGTAAGATATTCAGCTCTGTTTCTGCAGTGTAACACCGCACTTTGGGGTCAAACGCACTTTGGGGTCCGACCCCAAAGTGCGTTAAACTTCGCACCGCACTTTGGGGTCAAACGCACTTTGGGGTCAAAATCGAGAAATTGACCCCAAAGTGCGGTAATATGCTACATATCAACGCACTTTGGGTTCCAGAGGTCTAAAGGTGTAATCTGAGTTCTGCTTAAATACTGAGAACTGACTTATTTTCGACTTTCGACATTGAAATATTTGAGGTGGAGTTCAAGATGGCGGTCAATAGTTTGATGATGCTTAAGTGATAAAAGTTTCATTAATTTTACCACTTGAAATATCCAATAATAATAATAATTTGTTCATATAACAAAATTA
Organism: Ruditapes philippinarum; assembly: GCF_026571515.1. Taxonomy (NCBI): domain Eukaryota; kingdom Metazoa; phylum Mollusca; class Bivalvia; order Venerida; family Veneridae; genus Ruditapes; species Ruditapes philippinarum. The sequence goes on from NW_026853282.1 coordinate 9,408, forward strand.
CGGTGGCATATAAGTGACATTTGCATTTATTTTTATTTAAGTTTTGCATACATATTTTATTTAAGTTTTGCATACATCTTTTTTTCAGTTTTGCATTCATATTTTTTTTTTTGTGCTTTGCATTTATATTTTTCTTAAAGTTTTTCGTACATTTTTTATTTTGGTTTTTCGTACATATTTTAGCCAATCAAAACAGCCTTCATATCTCATAACAGCCCATAGTTGAGTATAAAACTAGCACAGTAGTTTGGTCACATTTCGGTCCTTTTTTTGGAATCGGCCCAGTCGTTTTTGGCCGCGCAAGTCTGGTTTCGGCCGACCTTTTTCGGCCCATTTTTTAAATCATATGTACTTAATATAATAAGTGTATTTTTTAAAAATTATTATCTACTATTATATTAGTGTCTATTTGGATAGGGCTGTTGATTGGTGAATGAATATGCACCACTCAACCCCACCCCCTGAGTATAGCGGGGGAAGGGCATTGACTTTAAACCAAACCAACCACTGGTAAAATCTTCGCCCTGCGGGGGATATTCAGATAATAACATTCCTGCCTTATGCCCCGGAACAGCGCAGACATCACACGATTCTTTTTTAACCCGCACTCCCCCGGGGGCAAGGGAGGTGGTTACAAATGACTGGTGTATTACAATAATGCACAATAAAAGATCTAAATAGGTCCGTACATGTATATATCAGAGACATAGATAATATCTATGTCTCTGTATATATATATATATATATATATATATATATATATATATATATATATATATATATATATATATATATATATATATATATATATATATATATATATATTATATATATATATATATATATATATATATATATATATATATATATATATATATATATATATATATATATATATATATACTAAAAAGTGTTATTATCTTTTTGATACCTCCAGAAATGAAAAATGTTGGTATTTGCAAATGGCGTTTGCAAATGGGGTACTGTAATTTACAGATGGCAAAGTGTTTGAAAATGGTGTTTTACAAATGGCGTAATTATCCAAACCTCTACTTTGCAAATGGCGTCATGTAAAATTATGTACGAAAAAAAAGTAAAAAACAAAACAAAAATAAAATATGTACCAAAAACTCAAATAAAATATGTATGCATAACTAAAATAAAATACATGTATTATGCAAAACTTAAAAAGAATATGTATGCAAAACTTAAAAAGAATATGTATGCGAAACTAAAAAAAAGTATGTATTCAAAACTAAAAAAAATGTATGACAAACAAAAAAAAAACAACAAAAAATATATGTACGAAAAAAAAAAGTATCAAAAACAAAACAAAAGTTGCAAGTGTCACTTTTTTGCCACCGTTCAAAATATTTTAGTACAGAAATCGTGTATTCCTTAAGTTTAAAGATGCTGCGAAAAATATCCCATTCTGTCAGTCATTTACTTGATAACTTTTGGTGCCATGTTGAGCTCCATTTTAAATATGTAAGGAATGAAATAAAATGCAGTTAATATTTTTTCCCCCTCCGTAACAACCGTTCGCCAGATGCTTTTTTAATGGGAAATCTTACATACTTCTTTAGAAAGATGAATTTTATAATGTTAAAATAATGGTATCAGAGAAATGTAAGATGCTTGTTACCTGAATAAAGTAGCGATAAATGTGAAATTATTTGTCATAAAAGTAGTCAAAACAATGTAGTATTTGACTTCCATATAAAACATGTAAACTACTTTTCACTATAACAGTACTGTACTCATCATTGTCAAAAAGCAACAGATGAACATATGGTTCAGGTAATTGGCCAATGTGTATTTTTTTGATAATATAAAAGAACATCAAAATAAAAAAGCTGAAGAAAAACAAATAAAAGCATAATGGGCCTTTAAAATGTTATTTTTAAACCTCGTGGAGATCGATACCCCACAATCCCCTCTATACCCCCAGTGAGAATTTTACATTATTCTGAAGCACGCTCTTAACCCTTTACCACATATATACGCGAAACAACGCACTTTCGACCCCCCCCCCCTTTTTGGGACCTCAAATAGTGAAAAAATGTCCTATTTGGGCCCCAAACATAAGTTTTCGTTTGAGAAATGTTGCTAAAAATATTGAGCAATTTTTCGGCGCCGCCCCCCATCCAAAAGATACATCAGGGGGTTGCCAGAAGGGAGATGTGCCCCCTTCTGTTAGGGGGGGTTTGAAGGGGGGCGGAGTCCCCCTCATCGCCAAGAAAATTTTGGACTTGTGAGAGGCTAAAAATGACCCCAGGTCGATCATAATGTAACGTTTAACCAACGCTGAAAAGCCTTTGACTCTATCTCAATCCCTTGAGAAGTTGCAGCACTTTGAAATAAATTTTGATGGAAAAAATCGAGGCAAAATAGTGATTTTTGGCAATTTTGAGATGTCCCCTCGTTGTCATGTTAACAGGAAATTTAAGACTGAGCATGTCGTTACAAAGGCAATGGTCCAGTCAACATTTGTGCCAAGTTTGATTAGTATTGAAGCATTTTTCATAGTTTCATAGCAGTTTGAACTTGTAACAGGAGGCTTTTCAGTGAAAACGGCCATTTTTCACAATATGCTCATGGGGGAAAGGGTTAATGTGCGACTACTTAAATAGTTGATATTTTTTGACTGCCTGTACGGACAACTACTTATTTTGTGAAAGTTCTTCACTTACTTATCAAGACCATTTAAATCTCTATTGATTCAGGGCACATGTTTTGTGTCTATTTAATACCTTGATTTTTGTTTACCATTGGCTTTGACTACACTGTATTATTTAAAACATAATGAACATAAATTTTCTCTGACCCCAAAGTGCGGTCGTTTGCCTGATGTTGAAAAATGCATATGTACCTGTTTAACGCACTTTGGGGTCGAATTTTGACCCCAAAGTGCGTAACGCACTATGGGGTCCGACCCCAAAGTGCGTAACGCACTTTGGGGTTCGACCCCAAAGTGCGTTTGACCCCAAAGTGCGGTGTTACACTGCAGCGTATGGTAGATAGTTATATTCTCCCGTATCAGCACCATCCGGTTTCAAGCTGTATTAGATATTAACGAATACTACAGTGATCGAATAAAAGACATACCATATTTTAGAATTTCTTTAAAGAATAGGATAAATAAAAATGTAAAGACAAAAAAGTTCTTATTGGATGTTAAATCAGGCTAACTGTAAGATAAGACAAATGTTAAAAGTGACATGTGTATCAGGTCAATAATCCTATGTCATTAAGATAAAAGCTAATGATTACATTGATTTCCTACAGCGTGCTACCAAACGACATTCTGAAGCGGATCTTGATTTAGTATCTGTAGAATGAAGTAAAGATAAGGTCTAAATGATTGTACTAGATAAATATCTCTTTTATATCTGAAGAACCTTTAATGCATTATTAAAATTCTATTTTAGTTTAGAGAACCAGGAAATCAAGATAGCACATTGTTTTATATGTGTCTAAGGATACATGTATGATAAACTGGGTGTGTATAGTTTAATATGTGTTTAGAATATGATAAACTGGATATGTATAGGTTTATATGTGTTCAGGCTATCAAGTGGGTATTTTTGTTTGTTTGTTTGTTAGTTGGTTTTGGGTTTTACATCACATCGACACAGTATAGGTCATATCGCGACGTTCCAGCTTTACTGGTGGAGGAAGACCTAGGTGCCCGTGAATTATTTCATGCATGAACGGGCACCTGAGTAGAACCACCGACGTTCCGTAAGCTAGCTGTATAGCTTCCTCACATGAAAGAATTCAAAGTCCCTGTCGGGATACGAACCCACAGCGGTGAGGGGCAAGTGGTTTGAAGTCAACGATAAAGTGGGTGTGTATAGATTAATATTTGTTCTTCAGTCTACGGTAAATTGGTGGTGTATTGTTTTATATGTGTTCAAAATATGGTTAACTTGGCGTGTATAGTTTTATATGTTTAAGAACATGAACAATTAGACATTATAGTTTTATATGTGTACAGGCTATAATAAAGTGGGCTTGTATCGCCGTATGTGTGTTCATGATAAACTGGTCATGTACAGTTTTATATGTGTTAAGGATAATTATGATAAACAGGGCATGTATCATTTGAGCGGATGTTATTTATTTGTGCTCATGGTATAATAAAATGGCCATGCAAAGCTTTGTGTGTGTTCAAGGAGTGTATGATAAAATGCTAGTACTGATTTAAATATTATTCCAATAACTGGAAAAGCGTGATGGAATTCAACGAGAAATTTAAAAGCTTAAATCTACATATAATTAAATTGTAACGAGATATTTTGTCACAAAATATTGAGAAAAAACAGCAGAAGACGAAGAAAACATCTCATTTCTGTAACTTATACATGTACAAATACAGTATATCGTTACATACGTTATTCAAAAAATAATAATAAATACAAAGGGTGCAAAGTAATCAACATTTAAGAAAAGTTAAGAAACCTTGTTTTGAACGGGATATTAACATTTTTCGTTACTGGCTGGCTGCAAAAAAAGAACCCATTTTTTAAATTACCAATAAATTAATTGCCACACATGGTAACATTTTATGATTGTAATAGTATTTGTACTGAAAAAAGAAAGAATAATTGGGGTAATGTTTCAAACTGATTTCTGATCTTAGAACATTCGTGATCATTCGAAAACAATAAATGATAAATCCAAAAAGTCAAGTACATGTGTCCTTATATTTAAATGTACTATAAAATATTTCAATTATCATAACTGAATATATAAAATTAGTTACTTCAGAAAATAATGTTGTAATATATTATAATGACAAACAATCCTGAAAATGCAGTAATTTGTTAACATTGGTTTATTGGTAAGTTGTAATTTCAGATGAGCTGTGATATGGAAAACATTGAACTGACTAATTACTCTGCAGAATTATTGGAATAAGATATCGGTGTATCGGAGAACAAGCCTCCTATCAATATAGTTCTGTTTCATTGGTATTTTCACAGGAGTCGTGACATGACGGTATGAACAAAATGGGCTTTCTTACCAGTACAAATTGTGAGTGCCAGCGAACGATCTAAGTCGTTGAAAAAGAACAATTTGAGTATTTCTATTTCATATATCGCCGATTACTGAACCTATAAAATATATGGATTTTATTCCCCTTACAATGTAATTTATCTTTTAATTTACCGGATTTAAGTTTATATTTTTGGATTAACCTCATACTTTCCACTGGTTTTAAAGGTAAGAAACATATTGTAAACTTTATGACGTAATGTTATGTACTTACAATAAATAATATACGGCATTATATTGTCAGTGAAAATATGCTGTGATATCTTTACATGTATTATGATATTATTATATCATGTACGAGTGACATTTACACTTTACATAATAGTGTTAAAATGTTTCTTAACAAGTTAATTGTATACTTTTATCAACTTAAAACAAACGTTTAAAATGACATTTTCATTGTGCATGACGTAAAACAACTAGGACTGTCATAAAAATGGTATTGAACATTACAATTATTTTGTTGTAAACGCGTAGTTATCTTTTCTTAATATATTTCGTGGAATGGTTTTATTTGCATTGGTTTATAATAACAGTTTATCAACTGTAACCGGGAAAACTGTGCTATTCAAAATAAGTTATTTAGCTAGCTGTACTATAGACAAACAAAATAAAATGACGTGGTATTAGTTAAGATAATAGTTTAACTAAAAGGTTATCTTGCAGTGATGTGATTTCTGTATTGTACAGTTCGTTAAAGTAAATGTATGTATCAACAGCCTTATACGATCTTTAAAAAATGCCTATAATAACATTTTTAGGTAAAGTAGACTTAATCAGTGTTTTGTTTATAACCATTTTGAATAGATCGATTGATGGACACTAATTGAAATTATAAGGAGTTCGTTAAGAGCCATGGGCGTTGGGGAACACATTATCTTTCTCTCATCGTGTAACAAATTTCATCGAGCGTCTAGATAAAGCAGCGATAACAATTGATTTATTGAATTTATCACGTTAAAATCTCTAAGGAAAGGCGGTCTTTATCACGAACTATAAAATGCTTTCATAAAGCTTTGTTTACTTGATTTTTATTTCAAAATATAGGTCCAAATACCCATGTATAAAATATTATAATGAACATTTTTTTTTAAATTTATTTCATAAAAAAAATATCGGCGCGTTGCACTGGGTAGAAATATATGTAATATTAGATAGATTTATTGTACTACCTTAGTCGTCATATAGAAAGTACCGTGTTATCTCAACGATCAAGTTAATAACAAACATTATTTACAACCGGACAAACAATATGTAAGGAAAACAGTTTAAAACTAAATTAATATGTAAGATGTATAACATGATTTTTAGCCGAAACTTATGTACTAGAATTTTTAAAACAGAACTTTTCTCTATATCGGTTAATCGCTTATCAAAGTTAAAGTACTATTTTAGAAAGAAAAGAAAACTAAAAACAACAGCACATCTTTAGACGTTTGAAACAAAAATATCCGAAATAATAATAAATAATTATAAAAGTTTTATTGGTAAAAGAAATATCCGTGTCTGCTAACTTCTAATTTTTTATTTTTATTCCGTTACTAACGGAGCTTTTGGAATGTTTCGGAAAATTCCTAATACTAGGCCGGGAAAATAAATTAGAAAATAGTTTCGGCGTTTCAGATAGGTTCTTTAATTTTATAGATAGGTTCTTAAATTTAAAAAAAAAGCAAGAAAAGATTAGATTAAGCGTTTATAATTTCTTCGTATTTAGATTTATATTGTTATATAAATAAAACATATCAGGAAAGAATATGTACATGAAGAATGTAGTATATTTTATTTCATCAACCTTAATAAGTTGGGCTATAATACTCGTTTTCTAATTTATACTAAAGCGATATTCTTAATGACGAATAGCAGTTTATATTTTAGAGCGTACACGGTTGTTATTTAACGCATTGTAAACAAATTTAAATTGAATTATGAAATATATACATGCTTTTTGCCTGATCAAGTTTAGGAAATTGCTCAATAAATCTTTTCACATCATTCATGCGTGTTTTGAAAAAGAAAAAACACGTTCTTCTGTGTTTCTGCGCAATTGAATTATCAAGACTTGTTAGCCTTAGGTTATTATTTTATATTATTACTTTTTATATAGTAAAACACTGGACAAAACAATATTTCAAATATTCCTTGTCAAATAAGACAATAATGAACTCTTCTTCAACTTACTGCAATTAGTTTATGTTATGTAAAACGGGCGATTTATATATTTTCCGGTGAAATAAAATGTTTTACATACTTACATCAAATTCCTTCTGATTTCGTAGTGAAAGATGTTTCATGCTTATGAAACAAGAACAAATGTTTGTTTAGAATATAAACATGGATCTGTTTGTTTACAAAATTGTCGGAAATGATTAGTCTGGAAATGTTTTTTTTTACTTTATAACACGCTGATGCAAAAGATACATTAGTGTTTGAAATAATGTTTTGTGCAATGGGTTCGCAGTATTTCAGATGAATCGTAATACATTTACTTTGGTAAACCGGCATATAGTAATTCGCGACTGATTATGAAAATAATTTCAAACACTATATTGGTTAATGTTCTTTCAGCATTTACCAAATTAAATCGGTCGAACGGCTGCGCCCGACCTATACTTAGTTTATACTTATTTATTTTAGTTCGATTGTGTTGGAAGCTTCAAGTTTATTGAAATACTATACTTAAAAAGACAATGCGATGTTTCTGTGAAAAAGTTATAGTATATGAAAGTTAGTTACGAGGATATAACACTGGATGGCGCGACATCGAGGAATTTTTCTGCCAAAAAAAAAAAAATAAAAAATTGCGAGGCGTACTGAATATAATGGGTTACAAATAACAAAGAAAGGGTTCCAAACCATGCGATAACGTAAAAAGCATTTACTATACATAAATCATGGCACATTGATATGTATTTTAGGCCCATTTAACCCCGGACATTTCTATTTTTACTTTTCTAAAGCTTGTATTGGTGTATGTCCAGCTGTAGTTTTCATGGGAATAGACTGAACCATTTTTAACTTCTTTGTATTTGGCAATTACTACCGCAATAAAGATAGAGTATTTTCAACGATAGTCCGAATACTATTTTGTTTACATTTTGGTACTTTTACGACATACTATTTCACATTCAGCGCTAGTCTACTCAGGCTTCAAGCTAATATTCTCTGTAACCATTATTTACACGTTTTAAAATTCATGTTTGCGCTTTTTCAAAATAAAAGAAAGAAAAAATGAGCTTTTAAAAATAAATGTTTTTCAGTGTGGTCAATATGAAAACATATGGTATGATATTTGTCATTCTACTGATTATCAATAAACATAGCTTGCGCTGTAAAAGTTGTTCAATCAAAATTAGATGAAAGAATGGAGGGAAATGGGCCTTAATGTAAATCAATTATTTTCTTGTAATTGGTTTTCATTCAGTTTCCATTTTAATTATTAATCAACTATTTGAACAATTTCGATTTGACAAGCACGTTTTGCACGTTTCAATGTACATTTGTAAATGAATACATGTACAAAACATACAATACTGGTGCTGCCAATATGTAACTAAAATATGTAGTTTTATTAAAATATAAGTGAATATATCTATATAATTTTAGCAATACATTTTTTCGAAGATTTCTTGGTTCATGAATTAAAAGCATAACAACTGGTGTTCTTTTTTAATATTTAAAATCATTTTTGAGTCTTCTTTCAGAACTTATAGTTATTAATAGGGAATGTAGTGGCCACAGTAAGTTTCAGACCAATGTACTTTTTATTCAGGTAAAGATATGTAACTAACCATAAAGTGTTCGCCCAGTGGTATAACATTAACCACTAATCATAACATTGACTACTAAAATACCGTGTCATACTGTTGACCATTTAAGTAACGCCTCTTCTGGTCCCGATAACATTATTATACACACAAGTAGTTACAATTATAGCATCAATAAGTAAAATAACGCCTCTTAAGACGCAATCATAACATTGAACAATCAAGTATCGCCTCTTCTTGTAGTAATACGCAACGTAATTATTTTGCACAAGTAGCACTATATTTTACCCTATTTGCACCAGGTGCGAACTTTTGTTGCCTTTTATTTCTTTATAAATATAATGCTGTTTGGTTTATTGTCGTCCAGAGAACTACATGTAGACCCGCGGCTGTCTTTTAGTATACCAGACACAACCCACCTATGTACGTAAAAGTACTCACTGTTACTCGGAAATAGTGAACGGTCTTTAAGAATTAAACGCGCAAAAAAATATAGCCGATGGGGTTATTTTTCCGGGTTCTACCTTGTAGCCTCCGGTATATGTTGGTAAATTTGAGAGAACCTACCCCTTCAGCCATTCAAATAAGAATACATGTCAGTCTGTTTGCCTG
>NW_026853283.1:0-54565 GCF_026571515.1 Ruditapes philippinarum
TATTTAATGATATGATATATATAATCATAAATGTTACTTAATCTTCACCAAGGTGGTGAAATTAAATAACACTTCTAAATCTGGTAATGGTTTGTTCTGCTTTTGATTCAGAACTTTCTAATGTTATATTAGTGAATTCAATATAACAACAACAATGTGACAGTCAGTTATTTACAATTATTACTCTGAGAGTAGAGTGCTTTAGTACTTGTGAAGACAGAAATTGCATGCAAAACTATTAAGCTAGATTTTTTCAACACATGGTATAATTCCCAAAATAGACTTTCTAGACATACGATTGATCTACAGTTAATATGACTAAGAAGACAGCTGTGAAATTTCAAGCAAATACAAACAAATAAAAAAAGTTCCTTCGAAAACCGTAATCAAGTGTTATTCAAACTCTAGGGTGAATAAGATAGCTCCCTTATTTTTCAAACAGTAAAGCTAAATATTGATCAGTCTGTAACATACATATAAACTATACACCAATTCCATCAATATATACCATCAATACAGCTTGTCTCTATTTATTTCATATTATTTCAAAATTTTAGTTTTGCCCTATGTTTTGTTAAAATAAAATTTTTCAAAAATATGAAATATCTTGCAGAGAGACTATACGTACCTCTGAAGTACTAAATGTCCTGGCCTTTTTTTCTGGTGACACTGGAATCGTTGGTGTAGGGTGTTTTAATGGAGACTTCAGTATACTACTAATGGGAGTTGCTGGAGGTTTTGGCTGTAGCTGTGTCAGGGTAAGGGTGCTGGGTAATGATTCTGAGGTCTCTGGTTTGTTCTTGTTAGACTTCAACTCCTGTATGGATGGCTCAGTTACAAGTATCTCTGGAATTTTCTTTGGTGACTCGCTGACACTTACGGGAGCAAAGTAATGTTTCCAATAAAAACTTTGCAAAAAGTTTGATATTAAAAAGATGACACTGAACAAAGAAAGCTTACAAATAAACTTACCAACTGAAAATTTAAAAGTAAACTTAATTACATTTAATGACCTCTTTAGAAAGTTTGCTTTCAGAAATTATCCAATAAATACTACAGACTTATTTTCAACAGTTTTTTTTATATAATCTTAAATTTGGTTTCATTGCAAATCAACAATGAAATTTATAAAATTGAATTTTCAAACAGCTGTAAAATGATTAAATACCTAGCATTTGATGCTCCTTCTTTGTTTGCTGGTTCCCTGTAAAAAAAAAAAGAAAGTTTTTTTTATATATATATATATATATACTAGTATAAAAAAGTATGTTTTGGGAAATGCAGAGTACAAAGTTCGTTAATTTTTTATACGTTAATTTCTGTTAGCGCTTTCAAATGTTTTTACATATCTTCAGACAGTGACGTTTAATATAATCATAACAAATATAACAAAAACGTAACGTTATAAAAGTGCGGGAAACGTAAAAATACAACGTTGCGCTGCAAATGAGATATTCTTTTACTCTCTATACAAGAAGTATTGAATTGCTACAAAAATACATAGGGTAAATATTCTATAAAGGGAGGTAATAAATAAGTATTAAAATTCAAAACATTGACTTATTATAGAAGTAGATGCAACGTTTGCATTACTTTATAAATGATTTTTAATATTAGTGAGCTAGACAACTAAAAAATATGTCAGAAAATGTTTGAGTGGTTAAGGTCGCTGACTTGAAATCACAGGTCCCTCACCGCTGTAGGTTCGATCCTCACTCGGGTCGAAATCTTTCATGTGGGGAAGCCATCCAGCTGGCTTACGGAAGGTCGGTGGTTCTACCCAGGTGCCCGCTCGTGCCTGAAATAATGCCCGGAGGGGCACCTGGGGTCTTCCTCCACCAATAAAGCTGGAAACAAATCGACGAAAAAATCTCGGCGGGACGCTCTAAGATGGCCCGACTTGAGTGTACGGTCGCCCATATGGGCTTTCCGAAATATTAAAACATTAATTTTAAAAATTAAAAACATTGAAAAATTAAAAACATTAAAAACTAAACATGTTTTACATGACATTATTAGAAAATATGGTGATGGCCTTATGAAAGAAGAGTCTGACGATCTAACAAATTTTGAACACACAACAAGTTATTTCTATGGTTTACCAAAAATTCACAAAAGTAAAACAATTGCTGATTCATTGAATGAACAACAGTCAGAATATCTGAAAGTTTGTGATCCTAACGATTTACCTTTTAGACCTATATGTGGAGGACCTAATAGCATTATGGGAGAATATTTTGCACATAAACAAATGAGCTTTCAAAAAGTTATACAAATTTGAATTTTTTTTTGCTCCTACTAAATTGAAATTCACAATTCTCTTCAGTACTTACTTTATTCTCCTTCTACCTGCATCAGCAAGGTTAGGTTTTGCCTTGGGAAACCTTGACCTTCTCTGTATAACTGAATTTGTTTTAGATCCATCATCTGTATTGTTCTTTTCTTTATTAGTCTCTTCTTTTCCTTCATTTGTCACACTCTCTAATTTGCACTCAAGATTTTCTGATTTAGTTTCTTTAGGTTGTACTTCTGAAGCTTTTACCTCCTGGGGTTCAGGCTTAGTGCCTCTAGCAGCTGAAATATTAACTTTTCCAAACTTCCTTAGTCTGGCTCTTGTTGGCAGAGCTGGTATATCAGTTTTGTTGGCATTGGCACTTTTACTTTCTGTTTCAAGATTTTTATCATCAGATTCCTCTTTGTTTATATCTGAAAGAACAGATGTTGTCTGTAATTCAACTTTCTCAGCTTCATCTTTACTACTATTTTCATTTGGAGTGTTTGTTAAACTGTCCTTTTTGGTGTGCTTACTAATGTCAGTTTCTGCTCCTGCCTCACTTTCTTTACTTGAGTCTTTACCAGATGGCTTTGGCACTGATTTTTGTCCTGGTCCCTTAGGTCCCCCAAGGATATTTGGTTTGACCTGTAGTCTGGATCTTCTGGTTGCCATTTTAAACCTGGAACAAAATTAAAAAACATGCAGTTCTAATCAGTGACTTAAAAATTCATTGTGTACAAAGAAATGTTTGTTAAGCATAAACTTGAGATATAATTAACAAACTTAAAGAAAAATACTTAAGTAAGCATGTTGTAAAATGATACAAGACAATGAGATAATTTGCAAATTCAGTTACTCATTGCTAAGTTGCAGGGATTTACCAGCTCTGTTATCTTTTATGCGGGCATATTTACCTGTTGCCTTTTAAGTTACTGAATATTTTGACATCAGTAATCTGCTAAAACCTCAATCCTGTCAAATTCAACCACAATTGCTGCTTTTTTTCCTTCATTTTAGAATGGTAAAACCAACCTTATGTGCCATAAAAAGACATGAAGACTGTTCAAAGGTCTTTAAAAGGTGTTATGCCATAACTTATCTTTAAAACTGTCCATGCAGATTAACCAAGAAAAATCAATCTCATCAAATATTTTGGCAAGATGGTGGCCAAGTGCAGAATTTTATTTTTACCTGTCCGAATCTATTAGGTAGTTCATGGTCGTATTAATAAGTTTTTTTTTACAGTTGATGGTACTGGTAGGCTTATCAACAGATTATAGGATGCATCGTTTCAGGATAGACTCTGGGGTCTAAACCAGTAGTATATATAAGGTTCATTCCATTTCCTTTAGTTTATTAAATACAAACTTTACTACTGAAAAAGTACATAGGTGTCTAATCCAGGAGAGTGCCTACTAGCCTAGTTTAATTGGCATATACTTCACTGTTCTACATGGCACACTCTATAAATGATTATGAGCTTATCAGATTCCTGGCAAGATTAGTCGGAATTTCACCCACCGGTCTTTCTTCAGCGTTCACGTAGTATCATAGTTTAATGATAGTATATCACTAGTTCTGGCTTCCAAAACTTTATAAGCCGCTTTTTAACATTTTTGTTTTTCATCAGATGCGGCATTAAAGTTTTGGATTAGACCCGTTACGAAACCTAACCAGAATAACATAAGTTGATTTATTCTTGTTTTTCACTTGCAAATACACTTGACCCAATCAATTCTTGTGCATTTTACGATAAAACAATCATTTTAATATCATTCTATACCAATTAAAGTATCAAAATATTAATACCGTCATTAAAATTGCCTATTTAACTGTAAAATATCAATTTACGCCGACTACAGTTGGCCATGACATTCAGGTGCCACGCGAGATCTCGTATGACGTCATTCGCGGGAACATTTGAATAGAGTCGTGTACAATATTTAGAACATTTTGTTGACATGATTTCGATACTTTTATTCAAGATAATGTTTTTATTTATTTTCATTAATTTTTTAGTACTTAAATACGATTGTATTGAATATAAAAGTCAATAAATCACCTTTTTCAATATCTTTAAAAAAAGTAATTTATAAAAATATTGGAGGCACATGGGTTCGTAAAGGTCAATCTCGTAATCACGTGATCAAACATTTTGGCAATATGGCGGCCAAGTGCCGAAAATTTTACCTGTCGGAAACTATTAGGTAGTTTATGTTCGGTATAAGATTTTTATTTGTCCATCCTTGGCTTATCAACAGATTATATATAGTTTTATCAAGGTATGCTTCACTTTACTTCATGGCATGTTCGATGAATAAATACGAGCGTGTCAGATTCCTGGCATGATTATTGGTGGACTTTCCCTATGGGGTTATCTTCAGTGTTCACGTCATGTCATATATATAAACGGGTACGCTGAAGACCTTAAGCTAGTATATCACGTGCACGTTGAACAGCTTAAGGCTAGCAGCTATCCACCACTAGCCTGAATAGCACTTGTCAGGATAATAACGGTATAGAAATTACTACTGACCTGTGACTTTTCCAGTAACAATGCTGAATAAAAAATATCTTATATGTCAATTAGATTGTATCAAAACATTGCTTAAATAGTGTATATGTTCATAAATTGCTGAAAATGTCATCATATTGCGATCCGAGTCTCTAAAGGCTTGCATTTATAAAGTTTATGAGGTATTGACACAAAGTACTGAAACTACTGCAAAGATTAGAAAGAACCGATAAGACATCTTTTTGCTTTCCTGTATTTAGAGACAAGAAGCTTTCTACTTTAAAGAATTATTTAGTATGGTTAATGCTGCGACATAACATATAAAAAAATAAACAAAAGATCGCTTACCTGTGATCCATTGCTAAAAAAGGTCATATAAATTCTGCTAAATGCTGGTGGCCTTGTGTGGATGGGTATATATTGTTCTTTCTCTTGCCTACTGCTTGCCAGGTTTAGGGGCTATAACTCGTTAACTGGTCGGCCAGGGACATACTAATGATATGTCCATCTCTTTTTCGTATTGATGGTTCCCATAAAATTTTGTTGAATTTCAGTAAGCCGTGGCTAAATAATTGTGCAGAAAAAAGGTTATCCTGTTAACTTAGAGCAAAATTATTTAGGCCATACCTATGAGTTGAATGGTCCAATCAGTGCAAACCAACGCTACATGCATCTCCTTTTTGAAATAAGAGTAATGACAGCCTGATGAAGTTGTATTGAGAATTGTGATTAAAAAATCAGACAACCGAAAAACCTGTGAAACAAGTAAAAGAACATTTGTATTTGAGGTACCAATTAATCCTGTAAAATCTCATTCTAATTGCATTAGCAGTATAAGGGTAGTGCGAAGAAACTTAAGAAATAAAGTCATTTAATGGCCATAACTCTGACAAATATCATTGAACCCCAAGTAACACAAAAGTCACCAACACACCAAAACAACTTTTATTCCAGGGCCATAACTCAGTAGCAGCTTCTTTAAAGCATGTCATAGCTTCTGAGTAGTGGGCAACATAAAAACCATGAATTTTGTTCATATTGAATTAGAAGTATACAAGAAGTCGTCCAGACAAACTTTAAAATAAAAATCATTAAAAAGCCATAACTGACAAAAATCATTGAACTGGAAAATGCGATGATATACACAACTAAGTTTGGTACTGACCATTCCTGTATAGTTTGTATGAAATTGCACCAATAATTTTTGAGAAGGTTGGATAAGTTTTGTCAATGACAGATGGACATGCAACCAAAATGGGTCGCAGGGCCATTACTTTAGTTATTTTCTTTTGTTTAATAGAGGGCCTTTATTTTATTGTTATGAAATTCACTTTATTTTTTCTCTTTTGTTCTGTTTACAGTTATATGGCCAATAATTTGGTAGTGTGGAGGGATGGACAAACAGATGACAGAGAAGTGATCTCTGTATGTTGCCACTACTCTGTACCTGACTACAAAAAAAGTTTTGTTAAAATCTAGTAAGTACATTGTAGTTGCTAATAAATAGCATGGACACAAATGTTTCTCAGTATACATACTGCAAAACTAATCAGGAGCCATTACTCTGACTTGAATGGTTTGACCACAACATGCAAATGAGACTCAAATCTCCTTTTGATATTCCTACAAAGTTTCATTGATATCTACTAAGTTGTTGCCAAGAAATGGTGCAGAGAGAAATATTCAGAGACCTCTTTTTTAAACACCACAAACTACTTTTTCAACCCCATATGCATGCTTATTTTGAACCAAGAACTAGTTTGTATGAATTGAACCCTTACCCCATGTCTATCTCCTAAGATCAGAATGATGGATGAACGGGCAACGCCAAAACATTATCCCCATCCCAATGCCACGGCCGACAGGCTTTTTCACAAAGACACTTGAACCTTTCATCCTTGGG
Organism: Ruditapes philippinarum; assembly: GCF_026571515.1. NCBI lineage: Eukaryota > Metazoa > Mollusca > Bivalvia > Venerida > Veneridae > Ruditapes > Ruditapes philippinarum. The sequence goes on from NW_026853283.1 coordinate 6,694, forward strand.
TTCGAATTCTGCTAAAGGATAATTGATTATTCTTTTACGCAAGGATACCATCTTCTTAGTGAGGCGAAAACCTCTTACCTTGATACTAAATTTATAGAGGTACTGAGGCATTACAATGTATTCTTAATCAGTTTAGAGTAAATTAAGACACAAACAATATAGAATGCTGATATCTTCAGATGGTATTACCACCTACTCAGAAATAGAAAGCATACAAAATAATTTTCAATATTTATTTTAGACTGTTTGAAATGTCATATTGTCCAATGTCTGTCAAGAAGTACATACAAATGACAGTCACTTCATATATTATAATTTCATATTTCTGTTATTTTTCATACAAAAAATAATCTGAACATCATTGTTTGTCAAGTAATTATTACAATAATACATAGAAATGAGTACCATGTTTTTTAAAAAAAATTTATAAATGCTCTAATTAATGCAGCCCCCCCCCCCCCCCCAAAAGAACAAAACATGCACTTCCAGAATGTACGCAACTAATATAAAAAGATATTCATACAAGTTTTACTGATCTTCCAACTTCGGTTAAGCTAAACAAATTATAATAAATTGTCATTTTATGTGTAACTTTAAAACTTGACAGAATAAGAGCAAATTCTTAATTTCCTATGACATTATGTATGTATAAAAGAAGTTTACACTTACAGGGGACCAAGCTTTAAAAGTTGTAGAGTGAATGATAACAAAGTATTTAACAATCAAGCGGTAATAGATGTGTCATGATATAATATTATATTGCAATATGTAGCTGAACATTATATATCATGAAACAAGTTCACATTCTAGTAGCATATTGTGACAATCTTAAGTGCTAAAATACACATAATGTTGACATTTAACAATTTTTTTCCATCCCAAGTATGTACAGTCATGATCTTTTCTGTTATTAGCACTTTATACTGTTTCTGTGTAACTTAATCTACAGGACTGATATCATAAATTGTAAATACAAATGAACATACTAATTAAGGTGTATCATATTTAAATAAATAGAATTATAAGCAAGTAAAACAATAAATAAATTGTACAATTATGATGTTTATACACATGTTTATACCCTAGTGTTCTGTAATGACCACCTTTATAAAGAATCCCTATCCATCAAAGAAATTACTTCTAGATCAATTTCAAGTTCATTTAAGTTAAATTAGCGCCTTTGAAATTTTGGTTGCAAAATACAAAATTAAAGAATGACTAATTTACGGTTAGGTTCCAAATAAAAAAAATCATATAATTATGGATGTCTATGAAAATTAGGATATACTTCTGACTTAATAATTACAAATAAATAGCCACCTCTTTAAAACTGTGAGCACTATATTGCATGTAAATCAAAAAATTGAAATGAATAACTATCACATGTATGTATTACATTTCTTGACCTAAATGAGATAATTGTTTGAGGAACTGTGATGCATTTGACAAGTCACTACAGCCATAAACAACTCTTTTTGGCGATGTTGCTGATTTTCCTTTAGCATAGTCTACAAGATTCTGGTACTCAATGTAATTACCCCCACCTACAACAAACACATATGCTTCCTGGAATGGAGATTTGTTACGAGGAATAGATGAATCTGCTCTTAGAAGTTTCGGGTCAAAGTAACGATAGTCTTCAATGTCTTGCATTGTTTTCAATTCCATTAATGCATCTACAATACGAGTTGCAGGGAGATTATGTCTCTTAATCACAAGATTTTTCACACCTTCCATGAAGAATTGTGACCCCTGTGACATTAATTTTGAAAACATGTTCACAGTTTTAGTACCTCCTCCACCATATTGACTCGGAGCTGCAGTCATCTTGGTGTAAGCTTTCCATCTTCTAATATATTGTAGAGCCGACACATCACAATTAGCGGCTACTAAAGCATCCCTATACTGATCAATCTGTCCATCGCTCAAAGTTGGCCCACAGATGAGAGCAATAAGAAATAACCTTAGCTTATCTTCCGGTGTCCCTGCTTCAGGATCTGATATAATCTCCATTAGGTTATCAAGCATAGCTTTACTCATAAGCTTTTCTTCAGTTTCGAAATAAACATCCAATTTACGGCTTTTTATCTGATCCAGGAGAGCTGTTGCAATATTAGTGTGCATATCAATCAACCTTTTCTTCTCCAGGAGTTCTGGTAATGAGCTAACAGCAGAGGTTAACTTTGCTGTATTATCTGACAACATACTGATAGCTGATTCATCCTCTCCCTCTATTCCCATGGCAGCTTTCAAGCTTTTCACTTCATCTTCTTTTGCACGGTAAGCGTCAAGTTCTTCTTGAACTGCTTCTGCTACAGTAGGAAAAGGATTACCCTTTTGTATCTGCCAAAATCTGAAAAACAACAAGATGTTATTTGAAGCCAATGTCATATATAGCAAGATACTTCATTGATATTTTATTTAATTTAAAATTATCACTATATCTTTTAGTTTAAGTACAGACTACAATACATGACTACATGTATCTATGAGGAAATAGTTTCTTGAGTAGCTATGCTATGAGCCTATGATGTTGCATGGAAACTTTTTATAATGCATATTAATGAAGATTCAAGCTGCCATTTTATTCACTATTTCAAGGGAGAATAATTAGTCATTTGGTAGAACCATCAACCTTTTATAAGCAGCTGCATGGAAATAGGAATGGATTCCAAACATGAGTAAATTAGAATTCCCTTAAAGAAAGGGATTCCAAGGCTGTAGTAACCTTTTATACCACTTGACATTGACAACTGAGGCTGACACTTCTACTAATCAGAACACTACTTCTTGAGTGACTGAATTAAACAAAATAAATCAAATATTTATGTCAAACTGACGTGAGTAAGAATTTCGAACAAACTTTAAAATACAATCATCCATGATTTACAATTATCATAATGAATTAATTACTTGTCAATTTGACAAGTCTCATATACACTACACACCTATCAGTATTATGCATATCATATGATTTTTTCTTCTTAATAGGTCTTGTTCCTCCAGGTGATCTTACTTCAGAGGCTTCTTCTATTTCAACTCTGTTCAACTTAAAGTCTAGAACATCATGACTAAGTGCCTGGTATGTCCATGTATGGTGGAGCATTGTTGCTATGTCAAGATTCCTATCCAACAGCACTAAAAGAGGGCGTTGAAAACTGAACTGTCCAGCTTGAACACTATCAGATGTAAAGAAACTATTTCGGGCATCTCTTAGATTTTCTCGTAACTTTTTGTCCAACTTTTCCGCTACCATTTCTGCAGCATTACCTCTGGGGCATCGTATAATTGGTACCGTTCCTAATGTAACAAATACTGAAAACAAACTCTCTACTATAGTGTCCATTATTTGTTCCATTTCAGAATCTTTAACATCTCCGCGGTTGATCGAGTAGTATGATATACTGTCTCTATCCTGATGCCTCAATGTAAACATGTCATCTTCTAATGAAATAAAGTTCAAATATTGGTCAAACACTTTAGAAACTTGTGTGACACTGCCACTGCTGATGGCAGTACTTGCCAAGTCTTCTAATTTCTGTCTGGGGATGGCTGAAATAAAATTTAGGTAGTATGATTCATACAACTGATTTTCGAGATCTCTGCAAATTCTCTGGACATTGTCGTCCGTTGGCATGACAAAGTACACGGCTGGAACATCTGGTATCGTGTCTCGATCAGAGTGCAAATTCAGGTGTAGTGTCACTCCCAAGTCACGCAGTTCTTTCACTCCAAGAAGAGGCGAAATAATGTCCTGGCCGAAACGATCATAGACAAGAACTTTCCACTGAGGTTCAACATTAGTTGTTTTGTTTATAGGGGCGTTAAAATTCAACATTCGCTTTAAAGCAGTAATTTGTTTTTCTCTCAACGAAGTCGCCATTTTGAGACAGCGACACCGGCTATGACGTGGCGAGAATTACGTTGCAAAAGGGAGAAAACTCTCTAACACTAAATTAGGTCAGACGCTACTAATGATTTTCCATCAGTTTCGATATTTTCTTATGGATAAGTAAGAAATAGTCTACCATTTTTCAAGATAGTTATTGAAAATAAGATTGGAGCAAGATCAGAGACTTTTATTACAAATAAAGCTCTGTGGCAAGAAAAGCAAGAACTGTTCGTGCATTTGACAGAATCCGCGTGGGATCGAATTACGTTTTCAATCACTTACAAAATACATACAATGTATACAGTATGGGTAAAATGTATAGCTACATTTATTATGTTCCAGCTTGTTGCATCTATATTAATTTGCAGGATAAAGAGACATTCTCAGCGCGCTTTTTTACATATAACTTTTTGAGAGAAATGACGTGAACATTTCACAAAATGTTTAGATCTACTAAAGGACTGAATAAAAAAGAACTAAAATCAAAAAGAAAAATAACAACAACAACAAAAAACAACAACAACAACAAAAAAAAAAAAACAACAAAAAAAAACTAAACAAACGCACGCCTATTTCATAGGGATTTTTACACCAAAATTTATTCAAAAGGATCACATCAAATGTATATACAGTGTACATCGCGATTATGCTCTATGAAAGAGTGAGGCGATTACTGAAGATGATGATGATGATATCAAACATCTTAGTATTCTACTTTTGTATGGGTATATAAGTGTTTGTTATACATCTTGGATGAGTAGCACTTTATTGATGGCAAAATGAGAAAGCAAAAAAAAACAAACCAAAAAAAAAAAAAAAAAAAAAAAAAAAAACAATATTTGATCGTCTATACAAGCACTTTCTAAAATATAATTTTATGTTATCTACAAAACAGAAAACATAATCAGAATTATAGAATCTAAAATTTACGTCATCTACCTTGAGATGTAGAATCTGGACATAGATAAGATATATCATAAAAACAGATAGATGTTATCTATCAGTGATTTTCCTACTTATATAACAGACTCCAAAAAAAGGGCCTCATCCCAATTGAAATTTTCTTTAAAATCATGTAGTTTTCCCAAAAATCTGAACTTAAAGCAAACCAGGTTTTTTGCTTCCCAAATCAATAATTTTAGCGATATTTTTTCCCAAAATCAAGAGGCTAATGCCTCATCCCAATCAGGTATATATATAAACGTACCTGTCCCAGTTAAGTGAGAAAAATCACTGTCTACATCTCTGGATAGATCTTTATCTAAAGAAGAAAACAACAATAAAATTACGCGTTTCAGTATGTTATTCAAAACCAGTATTCTAACGAATTTTCTTTATCTCATCTTTATAAAACCCCAGTCTATATATAAGAGTTCAGACATTTAATTTTAATAGTTAAAAAACTGGAAACAAAGTGATCCCTCGGAACAGGTACGTATATTAACAAGAGAATTGCAGACTCGGTTTTATTGAGTCTGTACATGAGGGATAATGAATAAGTGCAACATCCCTCACGCCCCCTAGCACCGGCTTGAGCGGTACTCAATTCTCAACACTTAATAGTGCTGGCATCAATGATCCCGAAGGACCAGAAAAATATAACAACACCGAAGCGAAGCACGGGGCAACTTTTTACAGCTGCCACACAGCACTTGACACCTGCTGTTGTGAAGTATAAAAATCTGGAAACAAAGTGATCCCTCAAAACAAACTTACAAGAGAATTGCAGAGTCGGTTTTATTGAGTCTGTACATGAGGGATAATGAATAAGTGCAACTTCCTTTTAAGTCGGGCTTGTGACGGTTTTTTAAAATTTCCCGCCAAAATAAATTTTAGTCACGTGATACCACGAATGAACAATGTCACATGATCTTCACGCGAGTTGAACATCACATGATTCTTTGTTATAAATCCTCACTTTACAAGAAGTGGACATAGAAGAAGGATGAAGGGTTTAGCGCTGTTACTTTTGGGGGTTATTGTATCCATGTGCAATGGACTTGAAAGGTAATTTATGCTTTTTAGACTGTCATTCCGGTGAGTAATGAATATCACTGGAATAGTAACCGGATATGATAATATGTTTTATATTTTTGGTATCCTATTCCAAGTATCGATACTTGCATTTTTTAATTTTCACGAGGTGCCAGTATATAACTACAGTATATAACTTCCTTTCCCACTTTAAAACATATAAACAGTTATACACCTAAAATAATAGAAAATATAGATCTATTCACTGCAGCTGCAAAAGAGTGAAAATGTTTCAACTTCCCATAATTTTTTTAAAGATTTTTTTTAGAAGTATACCTGTACACAACCATACACATTATTAACCTCTGAAATTCTTTAGGTAAATTATAAACTTCTCAAGTTTTCCCAAGATGCCACATAATTTTTCTTAAAAGGTTTTTTTTTTCAAAAGGAGGCCCTGACTCAAGAAATAGTGATTAAATTAAGTCAAATGATGCAAATAGTCCGTATATTTGCCAAATAAAATCAAATATAGCTGAAATTCATCTTTGAAAATTGAAATGAATTGTAACTAAACCTATGAAATAATGCCTACAATGTATAATGTATATGATAATGGGGCTAAAGCTATTTTTGTTACAATGCTAAGACAGTTGCATAAAATGAAGATATGCAAGTCTTTCTAAGCATACATTGTAAAGCATACATTGTATTGGGTTTCACAGCTAAATAGTTCTATGTGTAACCCATGGGTATGTATACATGATTGTTCTCTTTAGTCATTACAGATAAAGATATAATCAAATCTTTTGATATTACAGGATCAAATTGCACAAGATGAAATCTGTAAGGCGTACTCTCCATGAAGTTGGAACATCAATTGAATCTCTTAGATTGAAATATAACAGTTATCCCATAGATGGCCCAGCTCCTGAGCCACTGTCAAACTATCTTGATGTAAGTTTTTACTGTTTAACTACCTTGATAAAAGTTTTTACTGTCCAGGTACATTAATTAGTTTTTACTGTCCAAATATCTTGGCAAGTGAATACTGTCTATCTTGATGTAATTTTTTTACTGTCTAACTACATGTACCTTGTCTTGATGTAAGTTTTAACTGTTTAATTATATTAATGTAAATTTTATCTATTTCTGACTTTCACTACCAATATATAAGTTTAACTAACTTTACTTTTGATGTTTATACTTTTTAACTACCATTAAGTCTTTACTACTTTGATGTTACATTTGAGCTGCTGTCTGTCTGTATTTGTTTTTGAGGCACTGTCTAACTACTTAGTTTTTTTCTGCAATTTCTCTGTATAATTTTTAATATGCTACTTTTTCTGTCTTTGATTTATTTCTAATTTTCTAAATAGATGAATTTAAACCATGCCAGACTTTCAAACATTTGGATTACATTTAAATAGTAATACTTATTAAGAAGCAATCAGGGAGTGTCTCCAAGCCCATCTTTTCCATTAGGAAGATTTCAATGTTTATTTATGATACAAAATTTAAAAACAAAAAATTAAAACAATCAAATCAGCCGAAGATAATTAAGACACACACAACTATAAGCTGTATAAATCATATCATATACATAATCTTAAATCATTGTTAACAACTTGTTTATTGTTGAAAAGACTTTGTTCCATTCGCAATGAACTTGAGTCATAAGGCAACATGATCATTCATGTGAAAGTCCTAGTACATCTTATTGATACACTTTGATATCAGAGTCATAAGTAGATAGGGGAGATTATTCAGTAGATAACAGTAACCTATTGTTCTAGTTTATGTATAGAATAGTATCAAGATACAGTTCATGTACGTACATATAATAAATTGTATGATTAATAAAATGCTTGATGAAGACAATTTCTTGTATGCTTTTTAGCATCATTTTTCGTAGAGAGTTTCCCTTATTCTCTGTAAACTTATTACTTCAAACTTGGTAAAAATGCTCACTATTAAATGTGACACAATATGAAAAGAAACTATAATCCTAAACTTAATGTTTGCAAAATTATACCTCTCCTTTTTTTGACCTTTTTTGTGGAGGTCTATTATCAAAATCTACAAAACAAATGCTTCCAATTTTGTAAGGTTTGTTCACTATACAAATGTGTATGCATTTCTAAAGGGAAGGTAGCCTGCAAATTCATTTTGCTCATTAGTGCAAAAGAAGCTACTTGTACCAAGGATATTTACTTTCAAACCACTATCAATACGGGATCCCATTTCAAAGGGCAAATAAGCCTGATAAGTATTTTTGCACAGTTATTCCCTTTCATAAAAGAAATGTAACATAAAATATCTCTGTTATTTAACACACATGGATATTAATATGTGTAATCAAAATAAAATGTCCCCAAACAAAATATTGTGCTGCTATTTTCAGTAGGGCTTTAACCATTTAGCAATGATTTTGTGCAGTAGCCTGCATTCACTCTTTAGTAAATAAACAAATACAGTTCTTTCAAGTATTTTGTAAATAGTTTTTTTCAAAATTTAAACGATGATTTTCTGAACTACAGATAGCATATAATAGCTTTATACACCATTTTAAATAATATAATTTCTCCCAATTGACACATCATTTTAATTTCTCCCAATTGTCATAGCATTTTAATTTCTCCCAACTGACATACCATTTTTTTATATCTCCAAACTGACACAGCATTTTTGTTTCTCTTAATTGACACAGCAATTTAATTTCTCCCATTTGACACAGCCTTTTAATTTCTCCCAACTGACATAGCATTTTTGTTTCTCCCAATTGACACAGCATTTTAATATCTCCCAACTGACACAGCATTTTAATTCTCCCATTTGACACAGCATTTTAATTTCACTCAGTTGACACAGCAATTTAATTTTTCCCAGTTGACACAGCCATTTAATTTCTCCCAACTGACATACCATTTTAATATCTCCAAACTGACACAGCATTTTTGTTTTCTCTTAATTGACACAGCATTTTAATTTCTCCCAATTGACACAACATTTTAATAACCCCAATCTGACACAGCATTTTAATCTCTCCCAACTGACACAGCATTTTAATTTCTCCCATTTGACACAGAGTTTTAATTTCTCCCAATTGACATAGCATTTTAATTTCTCCCAACTGACATACCATTTTTGTTTCTCTCAATTGACACAGCATTTTATTTCTGTCATTTGACATAGCATTTTAATTTCTCCCAATTGACACAGCAATTTAATTTCTCCTAATTGACACATCCTTTTAATTTCTCCCAATTGACACAGCATTTTAATTTCTCCCAATTGACACAGCATTTTAATATCTCCCAATTGACACAGCAGTTCTATTCCTCCCAATTGACACAGCATGTCTGTTCTTCTCAATTGACACAGCAATTATGATGTTCTCTGTTTAAGTTATATAGCATATATATTTGTGTTCTAGGCTCAATACTATGGACCAATTACCATTGGTACCCCTCCTCAGAGTTTCAATGTTGTGTTTGATACTGGGTCATCAAACCTGTGGGTACCATCTAAGAAGTGTAAACTCTCAGACATTGCCTGTTGTAAGTATTTATCAACCAAAACAATGATTTTATGTTATGCACTAATTACTACTAGTTGAATGGAATTTCTAAATGGCAAATGCTATCATCTTAACTGTAAAGAATGAATGTAATTGAACATAAAAGAACTAGGATAGACATATCTGATACCAGATTTCTTGAGAATTAATTTGAAAGTGTCTTGTAATTATAATTAAACCAGAGTTCTACCCTCTGATTACCGGGTAACTAGATTAATCTACTTTTTTGCTTCATTGATTTTGAAAGGGATTTATTATCATCCAATAAATTCCCTGAAACATTATGTGATGTAATGTAATGTAAACTTTGCCATGGTGTCAGTCTTAATAAGTATTTTGAATTTAGCTTAATGAGTATAGCTAATTGCAATACAGATAGGAATTTTCTTCATAAAATCTTTCTTTATAATATAGTAAACAAACTTTTTCAGTACTTCACCAGAAATATGACAGCACCAAATCGTCAACATACAAGGCTAATGGAACAAAATTTGAGATCAGATATGGATCTGGATCTCTTTCAGGTTTCCTAAGCACAGACACTGTTACAGTAAGTTAATCTTAATCATAACACGGCCTGATAGAACTCATTTACTTTTGAATTTTTTATATTTATTTTAGATGTTCAAAAACTTTTAAAAACATTTTCTTTTATTATAAGTGTTTGTTTGATTTTCTAAAATGAAACCATTGTTGTTAATGTAATGATATAGAAATGCATGCTCTTTATCTCTGTTGGTTTGAGTTATATCCTGATTTTAAACTATTTTATTATAGTATTAATATATAGTATCAAACATAATTGTGCCTGCTTGTACCTAATTTCAAAACATGGAGTTACATTGCTATCACATACAATCATGTACAATGAAAAGAGTTAACCCATTACTGCACTAAGGTGACGATTATAAATAACAATATAGATTTTAAGAAGACTTTGAAGGAGTATCATTTCCTCTTTTTTTTTCAGATTGGATCTTTGAAAATCACTGATCAGACATTTGCAGAAGCCACCCAGCAGCCAGGTATAACATTTGTTGCTGCTAAATTTGACGGTATTCTTGGTATGGGATTTAAAACAATCTCTGTTGATGGTGTAACACCAGTATTTGATACAGCTGTTGAAGAACATTTGGTTCCAAAGGCAGTTTTCTCATTCTGGTTGGACAGGTATCTATAGCTACTTTTTTAATGCTGCACTTCCTCTTTGTTTTGTGGAACAGTACTTGTAAATTCCATGATTTTTTTTATGGAAATTTTCAAGTTTGTGACTTCTAAAGGAGAAAAAACGAAATTAAACTTTTAACAACTGAGAATGCACTGTTGCCACACATTTAATTAAAATTTCAATGTAATTAATTCCATGCATTCATGCTATTTTCATATTCAAATTGTCATGTCTGGAGAGGTTTAACCAAGGATGCCTTTATTGTTTTAATATACATGGTTATAAAAAAAACTAACTGTAAAATTCCTAAACAAAATAGTCACCTGATATTTCTAGGTGGTTTAGCAATAATTTCATTTGTGCATTACCCGTATTAATTGAAAATTTACTTACATCATTATTTCAATTAAGGTACTTTAGTACAGATTATTTTACAAAAATGTTATTTTAGCTTTTGTAATGCAACAAATTAAGAATATTTGTTTCAGAAGTCTTAAAATGTTTCTTCTTTTTCAAGGGGTGAAAATGTGAATCAGAATATCAATAATCATGTAAATTGTTTGAAATCACAAATTTATTATTTTATGGAATTACAGAAACCCGCAAGCTGAAAGTGGTGGTGAGCTGATCTTTGGAGGCAGTGACCCAAAATATTACACTGGTAATTTCACATATGTACCTGTCACTAGACAAGGATACTGGCAATTCAAAATGGACAGGTATGTTTAACTTGATACTTATTGTAAAATTATTTAGATTTGTAGACACCCAGTATTGTGAGAAAGAATAAAAATTGTTGAAACATGCTCTTAAAACACATTCAATATACACTTCACTTGTATATGTGGGTGAATATTGTATGCAAGATGTAAATAATAGTAGGTTTTGTACATTTAGGACAAGATAGGCAATACATGTATAGTACTTTGATATTAGTAAATCATAATTATATGATCTTGTATCAATTATTATGATACATCCTTTAACTTGCATCTTAGTACAAATATACCTACATACTTGGAACAAGAGTAACTACCTTCTTGGTACAAAAAGAGCTTCTTTGAACAAGAGGACCAGCTTGGTACAAGAGGACCTACTTGGTACAAGACTAGTTTCTTGGTACTAGTGGAACTTCTTGGTACAACAGGCTAGCTTGGTACAAGAAAAGCATCTTGGTATAAGAGGAGCTTCCTGGTACAAGCAGAATTTCTTGGTACAAGTGGAAACTTGCTGGTACAAGAGGAAATTTTTGGTACAAGAGGAGTTCCTTGGTACAAGAGGAGTTCCTTGGTACAAGTGGAACTTCTTGGTACAAGAGGAACTTCTTGGTACAAGCAGAACCTCTTGGTACAAGAGTGGCAACTTGGTACAAGAGAATACATTTATATGTTTGTATATTACAGCATCACTGTTGGCTCTAGCACTTATTGTGATGGTGGATGTCAGGCTATTGCTGACACTGGCACTTCACTTCTTGCTGGACCCACTGAGGAAATTGCAAAACTTAACAAACAGATTGGTGCTACACCCATTGTCGGAGGAGAGGTTAGTTTTTAGCTCGACTATTCGATAAGAATAAGTAGAGCTATTGCAGTCACCCGAGCGTCGCCGTCAGTGTCGGCGTCTGCGTCGGCGTAACCACTTATGTTAAAGTTTTTGTAAGAGTTCAAATATTTTCAAAGTCCATTAACATATGGCTTTGAAACTTTGCACACTTGTTCACCATCATGACCCCAACCTGTAGACAGGAGGAGGTAACTCTATCAAGCATTTTGACAGAATTATGCCCCTTTTTCGACTTGGAATTTATGTTAAAGTTTTTGTAATACCTTAAATATTTTCCAAGTCCATTGACATATGGCTTTGAAACTTTGCACACTTGTTCACCATCATGACCCCAACTTGTAGACAGGAGGAGGTAACTGTATCAAGCATTTGGACAGAATTATGCCCCTTTTTCGACTTAGAATTTATGTTAAAGTTTTTGTAATACCTTAAATATTTTCAAAGTTCATTGACATATGGTTTTGAAACTTTGCACACTTGTTCACCATCATTACCCCAACCTGTAAACAGGAGGAGGTAACTGTATCAAGCATTTTTTTTTACTATCAAGCACTAAGAATAGTCGAGCGTTGCTGTCCTACCGACAGCTCTTGTTATTATACTAGTTTTTAATGGTAACAATGTCAACTTAAAGCGTGAATAAAAACCTCTGTCACTCCTCTATGCAAGTGCACACTTGACCACTTCTGCATTATGTGTTAAATTCAGTACATTTGACTATTTCTGCATTATGTGTTAAATTCAGTACATTTGACCACTTCTGCATTATGTGTTAAATTCAGTACATTTGACCACTTATGCATTATGTGTTAAATTCAGTACATTTGAACATTTCTGCATTATATGTTGAATTCATCAAAATTTAGTACATTTGATCATTTTTGCATTATGTGTTAAATTCTGTACATTTGACCACTTCTGTATTATGTGTTAAATTCAGTACATTTGTTCATTTCTACATTATGTGTTTTTTCAGTGAGTACATTTGACCATTCCTGTATTATTTGATAAATGCATTAAAATTTAGTATATTCGATCATTTCTGCATATTGTGACTAATTTTTTCATTATTTGATAGATTAAGAATATTTGATCATCTCTGAATATATAATAAAGTCAGAATATTTTATCCTAATTATTATTTCTTTATATATTTATGATTTTAGCTTGGATTTATTAACAGAATTAGGGAGAGCCTTGGCATCTGCATCACAATTTACAAGTTAATATCTCCAAAACTACTTAATTAATTGGGTTGAAACTTCACACATTTCACTTAATTGAGAGCTAAGTAGGAGGTCACTGCACAAGGCCTATAACTCTAACATGGTTTTTGACAGAATTATGGCCTTTTGTTAACTTAGAAAAATTCTACATTATCCAGGCTCATGTTTTATTATCAAGCACTTACAAAAGTTGAGCACACTGTCCTACTGACAGCTCTTGTTTACTTGTTTATTTAATTGTTTCAGTATATAGTTGACTGTGGCAGCATAGACAGCCTTCCCCCAGTTGTGTTTACACTTGCTGGAAAGGAATTCACTCTTACAGGAGCAGAATACGTCCTAAAGGTAATTTTTCATTCTTTCCCAAAACCAGTCAGTATTACCCATCAATCCACACATAATTTTCTTATATTCCATATTTGCACAGGTAAATATTGCTTACAGGTTTACAAATATCCAACTTCTTTCAATGTAATGGTCTTTTCCGAAATTATTGATGGCTGTGGTGGTGGGGATATATGTTCAAAATGAATTCTTTTTTTATTTTCATTTAAACAAATTATCCTGTGTTCTTGGTGGAAAAAATGAAAGAAACTGTAAAATAAGATTAAAAATATTTTTTTTTTTTAAATTATGATGCCAAAATTTCTATTTTATCATTTATATTAAGTGCCTCAATGTTTAAATGTTAATGACCATGCTGACTTGGCTAGGCCATCAGTTTATGACCAAGTCAGCCTGTATATTGGTACAGTCTGACCACACTCTGTACTTTTGACTGCTCAGATTTACCATAGTAGTCTGATACCGATTATAATAAAATCAACATTGCAGTGTGTGTAATTAAATGTAGACAAAGCCAATACCTTTTAGAGTGAGAAACATATAAATCCCTGTAAACCCTTTCAATCAATTATCCTGTCTTACCCATGCACTTATTTTACACCACTTTCCCCATTGTTTACATAGGTCAGTGAGATGGGAGAGCAAATTTGCATAGTCGGATTTATTGGACTTGATGTACCCAAGCCTCTAGGTCCGTTATGGATTCTTGGAGATGTTTTCATCGGCAAGTACTACACAGAATTTGACGAAGAAAATAGCCGTGTAGGGTTTGCTACAGCTGTACAGAATACAACACAGTCCATGAGAGAAATGCCGATGTACAGGTTACAGCCGGCTAAAACTGTCAGGGCCGACAAGAAAATTTCTGTGATAATGAATTAAACACTTTATCAAAATCTATGGATAACTCGAGCAGTGCCTGGCTTGTGTTAATTTGACTAACTGTTATCTCTTCCCTCAGATTATATTCATTTGGAAAGCAATCCTTTTACTAGGTGTTTTGTTATTCCATCAAAAATGACTGCTGGTATGATATTTGTTAGATAAAGTTGCATCATATTAGAAATTATCATAAGCTTTTAACAAATATAAAATTTTTATTTAAGTTATAGGAATTGGAAAAATAATCGCAAATTTTTTAATCAGACTGATTTATATAAACATCACAGTACTGGAAAAGGAAACGTTTGTGCTATATAGCAAGAAAAGTGCTCATTTTCAAAGATCTGTTTCTTTAGAATAACAGTTTAACCGCATATATAATTTGCCATACAGTTATAGTTTTTGTTGTGTCATCATGTATGAAATATCACATAATTCTACCGAATATGAAATAATATTTTTTTGATGGTTTGAATTTTCTTGTTAGGGGTGCATATGATTTTAGGAATATTCATCTGTGTTCTATTTCATTTTTCTTTACTTTAAAAAGAATCTCGGTTGTTTTATTTGAAGATCTTTTAAAATAGTGAAAGTGGACTTCTTTGCTCTGCTTAATTTGCATTTTACAAATAGAATTGTTAAGAGTTTCTTCCTATTAAGATATGCATCACACTTGCTCAATGAAATTGTGCTTAGATATATTTTTTCCTGGCACTTATTTTTCTTTGTTTGTACATATTGCAGTATAAAATTCAAGTCAGCAATTTCTTGTTCATTAAAGTTGTTGTACCTATCGTTTTTAATATTTATGAATGTCAAATGGATAAAAATATTGCATAGCTTTATTTGATTGATCTTTGGGAAAAATAAAATTACATCACAGAAAATGTAACATATGGGAAAAACTTAACTATATCTATGGTACAATGGATGACAGTAAAACTTGTCTTTAAAGACCAGTCTTATGTAATAAAATTGTGATCCTTGTTGACATTAGTAGTCTGTCCAAACAGAAATTTTATTTAAACACACTGGCTGAACATAAAAGATAGGTAAAGATTTTATTTTTATTGTTATATTTTAAGTATAATGGAAAGAGTTTATTGAGAAATTATGTCTGACACAGGTTTGACTGTAATGAAGAAAAATCTAATACCAAGTGATTTTTTTGAAAATGGTTGTACTAACTAGAATTGTTTTATTCTGTACACCATCATTCCATTTGTATCTGTGTTATTTTTCTTGTTGTTGATATTATGATAAATGTTTTTGTCCTTGTTGCCTGGCAACACAATACTTTCGTCCATTTTTATCACGGTGAATATACAAGTGTTTGGATTTTGGTACAATATTGTTGTTGTTCACTGACTTAAGACTAAAAGGGACTTGTGGAGAAAATTAAATACTATATAACTTTATTTCTACATATCTATGATTTATTTTGTTGTAGTGCATGTAGTAACCATGAATACTGAGTGCATGTAGTAACCATGAATACTGAGTGCATGTAGTAACCATGAATACTGACAGGGTCTGATTGTCTGAAAAGAGCATACTTTTGTCTTTTGCAAAAAAAAAAAATCTTACTCAGTGATCACTAGAGTCTGTGCCTTTATTATGAATTTTGGTAACACTTTATGTAAAAATGAAATATAAATCTTCAAACATTAGTAAACAATTAGGCACTTTTGTTTTGTAGTAAACATCAAGCTTATTTTATTTCTTTGCACAGGTAGTGTTCATATGTATCAAAATTAACATCATTTTCTTCTATTGTTTACCTATGGAATGTGTGATATTTTTGTCAGATATAAGTTAATATTATATGTTTTTTAAGTCAATTTTTTGAGTTGTTCTTCCTTTCACTCCATTTCCCTGACCTCCCAAAATATTGCACTTTTATTAAGTGAAAATATACATACCAGTAGCACTCATCACATATATTATATGTTTCTATTCCTTTACAATATTTTAAGCTAATTTCAAATATTTTTTTACTGACAAAATACATGTAATATATGTTATATACAGAATCATGTATTGTATAAAACCATTCAAATATTGAACATCAATAAAAGCTGGTGACCCCTAACTCAAACTGAAGTGAGAATATCTCCCAATGTATGAACCTACCAATTATAAAAGACATCTTTTGATGAAAGAAGACTGTTCAAGTAAAAGTGTAAATTGTATATCAAACTTGGGTTATCTTGACTCTAGTAACCATAAACTCTGAAAACAGAACACCTAAGGTATCTACCTACCAAATATGAAAGATACCGATTAATAAATCAAGTTCCTAGGAGAAATGCAAGAAGCTGGACATAACCAACTCTTGTTTGAAATTCTTTCTTCTGAAGTTATCAGGATTGTTTCAAAAGAATACTCAGTTATTGAAGTGTTTGAAAATAGAAAAGGAAAATGTAATCTTGTTTTAAGTCTTTAAAGTTACATTAAATAAATTTCATTAAAAAAGGATAAGCGACATTTCATTAATAAATTGGGTTTCATATCGACTCCAGATCTTATTTTGGTGTCCAGGCAACCAAAATGAGTTTAATGAGCATACAAATGTGCAACCTCATTGTGGCGAATTCGGAAGTACAATTTCTGTTTGCATGAGAAACTCCGCCTTCAGATCATCCGTACATCAATATTAAATCAACAAACATGACTATAAGTAGCAGTCCTAATTTAACGGTATATATATCCGCATTGTAACGGATATTTTCATACAAATTTAATCTTTTTTATGAGATGATTATTTTTTCTGTCTGAACCACAGGCCTAGTGCACAGTAAAGCTTAAACGGTAAAAGTGTGTTTGCACAAGAAAATCTTATATTTGCTGTGTTCCGGATAGCAACTATAACTCCGTGACGTAGCGCATACACGAGCTGATTATAGTCTTCATTTGCATGTTAAAATTCGTATACGAATTTTAGTGTTACCGTGGGGTTTTCCATTTAAAATCCTAATTTATGAACAATATTTGATGAGATTTACAACGATACTGTTAAAAAGGTTAATGAAACTGTAGAATGCTTGGTTTTTAGGCCGACGGCAAACATATTTTAACATATTTATTTAATGTAACTTTAAAGCAGTCCTAATATAAGAGCTATTATTTGTTCCTCATAGAAAGAAGTGTTCTAAATCATATTTCAGTAGTGTTTTTTCTATGGGAATATTTGTACATGTATAAAATTATATAAAAGGTAAAAATCCTAGTAAGCATCATTATACACCAAAATAAACATCAATTGTTTATGACTGATATTACATGCCTAGCAATAGCTGCTCCAGTTTCATTTTATATATTCACATTCACATTATGGTTGTGACCTGCATTTTTAGCCCGACTGTTGTACATGTAAGATTATTTTTTCTGGTGTAGACTTTCCTAACTTCCTGTAGAGGCAGTGGGTTTTATGGTGTATTTCACCCCCTCTGTTTTTACTTACCGGTAATTAGTTATTAAATTATAATTATTTTCTCACAAGTAAATGCTAGTTTTTTTGTTGTTTGTAACTTGTATAATTTGTTAACTGATCATGAAGCAAGTAAAAAAAAAATGCAACCAAAGTATCTTATAATATTAATACATGATTTATAATTCTATATCGTACCATACACTGAAAAGAAAGAGAAAAATAGGATTGTTTTGCAGATGGATTCTGAATATATTCTGTCATGTATCTCATAGCTATTGCAGAATGCTACGTACCATTATTTAACAACAATTATTT
Organism: Ruditapes philippinarum; assembly: GCF_026571515.1. Lineage (NCBI taxonomy): Eukaryota > Metazoa > Mollusca > Bivalvia > Venerida > Veneridae > Ruditapes > Ruditapes philippinarum. The sequence goes on from NW_026853283.1 coordinate 25,075, forward strand.
TCGTGCAGGTCTCACAGGGAGGTCAAACACAGTGTATCAGTGGCTTCCTTGGACTAAATGTGCCACCCCCTGCAGGACCTCTATGGATTCTTGGAGATGTGTTCATTGGACAATTCTACACAGAATTTGACCAGGTTAACAACCAAGTTGGCTTCGCTACATCAGTGCAGCCAGGCAAAAAATGAGAAAAAAATATAGACTTAAAAATTAAGAGAAAAAAAAGAGTAAAATGTGTGTGATGGAATGATATTAAATTGATTTCCACTCATGATATTTGTTTTCTTTTTCATTCTTTTTTCAGGACAATTTGGAAAACTATTTTTTTTATTTAAAAATCCTGGTTAGACATACCGGTACTTGTACATGTAATATAATAAGCCATGTGCAAATTAAAAAAAAAAAAACATAATTTTTCTTGCATTTTGCATACAGTACCATAATGTACAGTAATACTCCAAGGGGTAACCTGTAACTGCCAGTTTACCATTTTCAATAAGATTTATTAGACACAAATTATTCTTACAAAAAAATTCAGGATACTAGTATCCTAAGCCTGTGAAATTCAGAACAGTCGGGAACATTTTGGCCTGCTAACTCATTTAGAACAGTGGGATCACATAGGATGTGCACTTTCAGATCTAGATCAGTTATTAGCAGTTAACGAAATGAACCTGATATAATCTATTTGTTCATCAATGATAATAAATATCTACTTGACCCTTACACTTGATAAGTGTACCATTTGTTAAAATACTTCAAGATTAGTGTCCAAACAGAATGATACTGCATATAATATAGCCCTTTGGTCGCAATTGTTTATAACAACTTGTCTGTACCGCTATTGGTATTGAGCTAAGCCAGTCTAAACATACACGGTATCTGATCGGACATGTTACTGATAGGTTGGCTCAGTTTTAATAATGTAATCCCCCCACCTCCAGATTATCAATGGACTGTTCCAATATCTATGTATGACAATACCATTAGTGTTAATGTTAGTAAGAACTTGAGGGTGTGATTTTGATCATACAAAACTTTATGACTTTTTGTTTAGCACATTAGTGGTGATAATTATAACACATATGCCACCTATAATGCAGCCAGGTTATAATTAAGTTGCACTCGATATGACCAGATTTAATTTCTTTCAGTTTAACATTAAGAACACCTCACCCTAACCATGACTAATATCTTAAATGGAATTGACCATCTTTGAATCTCGCAGGACAAACCTATTAATCAATTATAGGGAAAATAAAACAAGAGGGCCATGATGGCCCTGAAGTCGCTCACCTGTATATAGGCCCCCGTAGCGGGGCCAGTTTAAACCCCAGGGCTTTTATTTGAACAAACTTAGTAGACACCCATTAGAAGATGTTTCATGCTAAACATCTAAGGTCTAGCTGGTCAAGTTTTTATGCCACTGCAGCATCTGCGATGCTGTGGCATATAGCGATTCACCTCTGTGTGTGTGTGTGTGTGTGTGTGTGCGTGTGTTTGTTTGTGTGTGTGTGTGTTATATACATTATATAGTGAACTTCCAAAATCTTCTTGTGAAAAACCACTAGTCCAATTTCAACCAAACTTGGCAGGATTGATCCTTGGGTAAAGGGCTTCCAAAGTTGTTCAAAGAATTTCATTCCATGCAGAAATCTGGTTGCCATGGCAACCAAAAGGAATTATAACAATAAATTTAAAAAATCTTCTTGTAAAGACCCAAAAGGCCTAGAGCTTAGATATTTTGCATAAAGCATTGCCTGGTAGACCTCTACCAAGATTGTTCAAATTATAGCCCTGGGGTCAAAATCAACCCCGCCTCGGGGGTCATTGATTTTCACTATATGTACATATAGTAAAAACTTAAAATACCTTCATGTAAAGACCCAAAAGGCCTAGAGCTTAGATATTTTGCATAACCAGGCATTGTCTGATAGACCTTACCAAGATTGTTTTAATGATAGCCCTGGGGTCAAAATCGGCCCCGCCCCGGGGGTCATTGATTTGCACTATATGTACATATAGTAAAAACTTAAAATACCTTCTTGTAAAGACCCAAAAGGCCTAGAGCTTAGATATTTTGCATCAGGCATTGTCTAGTAGACCTCTACCCAGATTGTTCAAATTATAGCCCTGGGGTCAAAATCGGCCCCGCCCCGGGGGTCATTGGTTTTTCTTATTAGCTCACCTGTCACAAAGTGACAGGGTGAGCTTTTGTGATCGCTTTTCGTCCGCAACCGTCCGTCCGTCCTTAAACTTTTACTTTAAATGACATCTCCTCATAAACCACTAAGCCAATTTCATCCAAACTTCACAGGAATGTTCCTTTGGTGGTCACCTTTAAAAATTGTTCAAAGAATTTAATTCCATGCAGAACTCTGGTTGCCAATTATTGGCAACCGAAAGAAAAAACTTTAAATATCTTCTTTTAAAAAACCATAAGAGCTAGAGCTTAGATATTTGGCATGAAACATCTTCTAGTGAGTGTCTACCAAGTTTGTTCAAATAAAAGCCCTGGGGTCAAAATTGGCCCCGCCCCGGGGGGTCATTGATTTTCCCTATATGCATATAGTAAAAACTTAAAAAATCTTCTTTTAAAGAAACCCAAAGAGCTAGAGCTAAGATATTTAGCATGAAACATGTTCTAATGGGTGTCTACCAAGTTTGTTCAAATAAAAGCCCTGGGGTCAAAATTGGCCCCGCCCCGGGGGGTCATTGATTTTCCCTATATGCATATAGTAAAAACTTAAAAAATCTTCTTTTAAAGAACTCAAAGAGCTATGGCTAAGATATTGAGCATCAAACATGTTCTAATAGGTGTCTACCAAGTTTGTTCAAATAAAAGCCTGGGGTCAAAATTGGCCCCGCCCCAGGGGGTCATTGATTTTCCCTATATGCATATAGTAAAAACTTAAAAAATCTTCTTTTAAAGAACCAAAAGAGCTAGAGCTAAAATATTAGCATGAAACATGTTCTAATGGGTGTCTACCAAGTTTGTTCAAATAAAAGCCCTGGGTCAAAATTAGCCCCGCCCCAGGGGGTCATTGATTTTCCCTATATGCATATAGTAAAAACTTAAAAAATCTTCTTTTAAAGAACTCAAAGAGCTATGGCTAAGATATTGAGCATCAAACATGTTCTAATAGGTGTCTACCAAGTTTGTTCAAATAAAAGCCCTGGGGTCGAAATTGGCACCGCCCCAGGGGGTCATTGATTTTCCCTATATGCATATAGTAAAAACTTAAAAAATCTTCTTTTAAAGAACCAAAAGAGTTAGAGCTAAGATATTTAGCATGAAACATGTTCTAATAAGTGTCTACCAAGTTTGTTCAAATAAAATCCCTGGGGTCAAAATTGGCCCCGCCCCGGGGGGTCATTGATTTTCCCTAATGCATATAGTAAAAACTTAAAAAAATCTTCTTTTAAAGAACCAAAAGAGTTAGAGCTAAGATATTTAGCATGAAACATGTTCTAATAGGTGTCTACCAGGTTTGTTCGAATAAAAGCCCTGGGGTCAAAATTGGCACCGCCCCGGGGGTTATTGATTTTCCTTAAATGTGTATAGCAAAAACTTAAAAAAATCTTCTTTGAAAAAACCCAAATAGCTAGAGTTAAGATATTAAGCATGAAACATCTTTTAGTGAGTGTCTACAAAGTTTGGTCAAATAAAAGACCTGGGGTAAAAATTGGCCCCGCCCCGGGGTCATTGATTTTCTTTATATGTGGTATAGCAAAAACTTAAAATCTTCTTTGAAAAAACCCAAATAGCTAGAGTTTAGATATTAAGCATGAAACATCTTCTAGTAAGTGTCTACAAAGTTTGTTCAAATAAAAGCCCCTGGGGTCAAAACTGGCCCGGCCCCAGGGGTGTCATTGTTTCTAAGTATGTGTGTATAGTAAAAACTTTAAAAAAATCTTCTTTTAAAAAGCCCAATGAGCTAGAGCTTAGATGTTTAGCATGAAACATCTTCTTATGGGTGTCTACCGAGTTTGTGCAAATAAAAAGCCCTTGGGTTAAATTGGCCCTGCAACGTTGGGGGGGGGGGGGGGGGGGGCTATATACAGGTGAGCGACCTCAGGGCCATCATGGCCCTCTTGTATGTATATAGTAAAATCTGAAAAAAAAAAAATTCTAGCAATTGACAAATGCTAGAGGTTAGATATTTTGCATGAAACATTGTGTAGTGTCAACCTATAGCAAAATTTAACAAATTAAAGCCCTGGGGTCAAAATTGGCACAGGGGTCATTGATTTTTATTGATGTACATATAGTAAAAAAAACTTCTTGTCTGAAGGTACAAGGCTTAGAGCTTTGATATTTGGTATATAATATCATTTATGGGTCCTCTACTTAAGTTGTTTTAATTATGCCCTTAGTGTTAAAATTGCCCTGCCCCAGAGGCGATAGTTTTCCTTATATGTATAAAGTAAAAACTTGAAATTTTTTTTCTGAATTGACAAAGGCTAGAGGTTAAATATATGGCATGAGACTTTATGAGGCTTGAACCTCTACCAAGATTGTTCAAATTATAGCCCTGGGGTAAAAATTGGTTCCACCCCAGGGGTCAGTGATTTTCATTATGTACATATAGTAAAAAAAATAATATTTTTGTCTGAAGGTACAAGGCATAGAGCTTTGATGTTTGCTATATAATATCATCTATAGGTCCTCTACCAAAGTTGTTCAAATTTTTCCCTTGGTGTCAAAATTGGCCCTGCCCGGGAGCAGTGATTCTCATTATGTACACATAGTAAAAACAGAAAATAAAACAAATGTTTTCTGAATGGGAGAAAGCTACAGCTTAGATATTTGACTTGAAATGTTGTTTGGTGGACCTGTATCAAGATTGTTTTGAATTAAACCCTTAGGTCAAAATTTTGCCTTGCCCAAGGGGAAAGTGACCTACTTTCTTGTCCTTTGATGTACAGCAATGGAATTTTGACCATGTGCACAGTTTAACCCATTACTTCATGAGCATTTTGTGAAAAATGGCTGTTTTCATTGAAAAGTCTCCCGTTACAAGTTCAAATTGCTATAATACTATAAAAACTGCTTCAACACTAATCAAACTTGGCACAAATGTTGACTGGACCATTGCCCTTGCAACAACATGCTCAGGCTTAAATTTTCTGTTACCATGGCAACGAGGGGACATCTCAAAATTGCCTAAAATCACTATTTTGCGTTGATTTTTTCCATCAAAATTGATTTCAAAGTGCTGCAACTTTTCAATGGATTGAGATAGAGTCAAATGCTTTTCAGCGTTGGTTACACGTTACCTTATGATCAATCTGGGGTCATTTACAGCCTCTCACAAGTCCAAAATTTTCTTAGCGATGAGGGGGACTCTGCCCCCCTTCAAACCCCCCCAACCCCCTGATGTATCTTTTGGTTGGGGGGCCGCGCCGAAAAAGAGGTCACTTTTTTTAACAACATTTCTCAAACAAAAACAAGTGTTGGGGGTCTAAATAAGGCATTTTTTCATCATTTGAGACAACAAAAGGGGGGGGGGGGTAAAAAAGGCGTTAAAAGGCGTGTATATGAAGTAATGGGTTAAGTTGTAAAATTGAACTTTGATATCAGGTGACCTAGATTTTGATGATGTGACCTACTTTCTTGTCCTTTGATGCATAGCTATGAAATTTGAACCATGTGCACAGATTAAGATGTAAAAAGAACTTTGATATCAGCTGACCTAGATTTTGACAAAGTGTCTTACTGTGTTGTCCTTTGATGTAGTCATGATATTTAGGCTGTGTGAAATATGACCTTCACCACCAAATTCACCAGACTCAAGTGCATTGATATATTCCTACTCTGATCTTTTATTGGATTAACAATAGATTTAACCACTGATCTGATAATAAGAATTAGATAGGTCAGGGATCTATGCATTATGACAATCTTCAATTGTATAGAAACAAAAAAAAATCTGTTCCTACACTTCTATTTAGTGTTGTATTAATGCGGTGGCATAGCATTTTTCTCAAATGGAATCTTGTTTCTTTACACATATAGTTAAAAAACAATGACACACCTGGGGCAGGGCCAGTTTGGACCCAAGGGCTTTTATTTGAACAATCTTTGTAGACACTTACTAGAAAATGTTTCATGCTTAATATCTGAACTCTAGCTATTCGGATTTTTCAAAGAAGATTTTTAAGTTTTTGCTATACACATATAAGGAAAATTAATGTCCCCTGGGGCGGGGCCAATTTTGACCCCAGGGCTTTTATTTGAACAAACTTAGTAGACACTCACTAGAAGATGCTTCGTGCTTAATATCTAAACTCTAGCTATTTGAGTTTTTTCAAAGAAGATTTTTTAAGTTTTTGTTATACACATATAAGGAAAATGAATGACCCCCGGGGCGGGGCCAATTTTGACCCCAAGGCTTTTATTTGAACAAACTTGGTAGACATCCATTAGAACATGTTTCATGCTTAATATCTTAGCTCTAGCTCTTTGGGTTCTTTAAAAGAAGATATTTTAAGCTTTACTATATGCATAAAGGGAAAATCAATGACCCCGGGGGCGGGGCCAATTTTGACCCCAGGGCTTTTATTTGAACAAACTTGGTAGATACTCACTAGAAGATGTTTCATGCCAAATATCTAAGCTCTAGCTGTTTGGGTTTTTTAGAAGAAGATATTTAAAGTTTTTTCTTTTGGTTGCCATGGCAACCAGAGTTCTGCATGGAATGGAATTCTTTGAACAACTTTGTTAAGGCTTCACACAAGGAACATCCCTGTGAAGTTTCATTATGATCTGCCTTATGGTTTCAGAGGAGATGTCGATTTAAAAGTGTGAACGGAAGACGGACAAAGAGTGATCCTAATAGCTCACCCTGAGCATATGCTCAGGTGAGCTAAAAAATGTACTTAGTGAAAAGATAGCAGTGCAGACCATGATCAGGAACTTAATGGATGTGCTGTGTGATACATCTACTGGTTTGCACTGGCTGCACAAATAGATTTAGTCTGTCTGCAGACTTGGGATTATCTTATTATTAAGTCAGACATATTCACCTAAAACTTTGTTAAGTTACATACATGTAGTATGAGCGGCATCATCAATCATGACTAGACAAGCCCAGTGATAATAATCAGAAGGCTAACCGTTAAATGGTACATATGATTAAAGGAAAGGGTACTTTGATAAACTATTTTTATTTTCTTTGCAGACTGATCGGACAGGTCATGGTCCTTTCATAATCTAAGTTTAGCATCATATCTAAGTCAAATCTATTCTATGGTATAAACATCCTACCTTTTTGACCTTAACACCCACATAACTAGTGTGATCACATTGTTCTGATTTGATTTTAAAATTGACCACTGTTTATTTAAGGGATATCAATTAATGATGTTGTAATTTTTATTTACAAGAGGGCCAAGATGGCCCTAGATCGCTCACCTGACCCATTGAACTTATCCAAGCTATTACCTAGACAAGCATCCTGACCAAGTTTTATGACAGTTGAGTCAAAAATGTGACCACTAGAGTACTAGAGTGTTAACAAAGTTTTTCCATATTTGGGCAGTGTGACCTAGTTTTTGACCACAGGTGACCCATATTCGAACTTGACCTAGAAATCATCAAAACAAACTTTCAGACCAATTTCAAGGATATTTGGATCAAAACTGTAGCCACTAGTGTTTACAAGATTTTTCTATTTTTAGCTCCTGTGACCTAGTTTTTAATCCGAGATGACCCATGTTCGAACTCATCTGAGTACTAGTAATTACCTAGACAAGCATCCTGACAAAGATTGATGATGATGGAGGCAAAACTGTGACCGCTAGAGTGTTCAGGTTGAATGAATTTTGGTTGAGTTATCGCTATCATGAGGCAACATCACTGATCGCTCTGCTTTATCCAAAGGCCATAACTCGGACAAAAATCATTCAACCAGAAAACCTGTGTAATATGCGCAAGTACAGATCAATCCTGTTAAATTTCATTGAAATTGATTAGTGGTGTAAGAGGAGTAGTTCGGACAAACTTTAAAAATAAAAATTCTTAAATAAAAATTCATAACTCTGAAAAAAATCATTGAACCGAAAAATACCAATGATATGCACAACTAGACTTGGTACTGATCATTCATGAAGTTGCACTAGTAGTTTTTGAGTAGTCCAGACAAGTTTTGTAATGGACAGACAGATGACGGGGAAGTGATCCCTATATGTCGCCATTGCTCTGTAGAGGTGACACAAAAACGTGTTATGCCCCATTAATGATTTTTGTTGTCTCCTGCTACACAGTAGCTGCAACATGCCACTAGCTATCATGAGGCAATACATTGATCCCTCTTCTTTATTGTATCAAAAGTTGTTACTAGTCAATGTGGCAAATTATAGAAAAACATATTAAGTAAATATTCATCAAGTACATCACAGAACATATTGCTTGTAAACATTTATTTGAACATTTTTTACAAATGTATTTTTTCTTAACATTAACATTCTGTTTCTGTACTATAATACACATCAGCACTTATAAAGTCTTTTGAAAACATTGACACTTGTAAATGTCCAGCAATATTTTAATAAAATTAAAAAATGTTCAAAGCAATAGAAATTGAATTTTTCTATCACATAAAAATTTGCTTGTAAATTTGTTTTAACAAAAGATTCACAGCAAATGTTGAACCATTTCTCAAGAACACCTGAGAACTTCACTAGTTTTCTCTCATGTAATTATAAATGTACACTATATATAAACAATATGTGTATGATTAAAGTACAAAAAGAACAGCCTACTTTTTCTTTGAATGAATACAAATCATATCTCACTGAAGAGTGAAAAAATTCAAATATTTTTATGTCAGGATGAAATATCTCTGAAAGTATTTCTTTTATTTATTTCTCAGTCATCGAATTTAGCACTGGCCCTGTGGCCCATGAAAATTAGTTCGGGCCAGTGAAAATTTTAAGAACATTTAGGTAAATATATAGTAGAACAAATTCAAAACTGGAATTTGGGGTAGTAAATTCAAAATCTTAAATTCATTGACTGATATCTAATACATGTATCTTCCTTTTTTATACGTTACGCTATTTCATATAAAAGAATAAGTTTATTTTAACAATGATACAATGAGTGATATCAAAATTTTAAAAGTCTTTTAAAGTTTATTTTTACAATCATACAATAAGTGCTATCAAAAATATTTCACTGCTTAAACTTAGTATTTTATCAACATGCTCTGATCAAGAATTGTGTGTAACAGATCTACAAAGGGACATAATCTATGTATACAATGCAGGCTGTTGTAATCTAACATTTCTGTCTTTATTTTTTGCATGATCTTTCAGCATGTCCATTACAGAATTATCATATTCTGGTGGTGTGGGTTTATTTCCTGAAAAGAAAGAAACAACCAATGATAAAAACATTGTAATTATGTTAATTTTGTCATGGGAATTACTGGTTACAGGGAAGTATTTCAAACAAGTCTAAGAATATTGTGTAACAGAGAAATCATGTTGGCAAAAAAACACTATAAAGTTTATATATATCGATTGTAATATATGCTAAGACATAAGGTTGACACTAATGCAAACATGATAGAAGCAAATACAGTAAGATTTTTAAGTTTAACTTTGTTAAAATTGATAATGAGTAGTTTGGATGAAATTCAATTACAAACCAAATACTGGTGATGCCAAAACAATATCCCCTCTTGGGAGGGTGGATAATATGAAAAATATGTAACATGTTGTCTGCAATTGTCAATAATAAGTCACCTATGCCAAAATTATAATACAAACAATTAAATTTGGGCTTGTAAGTTCAACCAGTTATGTATTAAAGGTGTGATTCATCTTTTATCCTGTAAGAAAAATGAAGACAGCAACCTTTGGTCCGTTATAATGAAAGAAAAATTATGAGGTTCCATAAGGATTAATAATTGAAATATTTTCTTCTCCAAAAATACAACAATAAACCAAGAACCCATGTTTTTGATAAACACATTATGCCCTCAGCCCTGATTTCCAAATTTTTCATAAAGATTTACCAATTAACTCACTAACAGTTGGGATGATTGCTCATGAAAACACAATTTATAGTTTGACAAAACCTTTACCTTTTGTTCTTGTCACGAAAAATGTAATTTTGCATATCACTGCTCTTTGATGAAGTTAAAAAGAATTCAACAATCAAATAAACATAAATGCAAGACCTTGACCTTAAAGGCTTAAACCTAGTGACTCAATGTTCCATCAAAAATTAGGTCCATAAAAAGTATCTGACAGTCAATAAATAAAGGCTTTAAGAATAAAAGTGAAAAATCTATTTTAAGCACTGGTAAACTTGACCATGTGACCCCAAAGGTAGAGCACATACTAAGTTCCAACTAAATATTAAAGACATCAGTCAATAAATAATGGCTGTATAAGAAAGTGTAAAAATCTATTGTAAGAACTGGTGACCTTGACCTTGAACCCAAAGACTGTCTAAAGTAAAAAGACTATTCATGGTATCTACCTACTAATTGTACAAGACATTAGTCGTTAAAGTAAGGCTGTTAAAGCAAAAATGTAAAGATCTATTTTTAGCACAGTGACCTTGGACCCAAAGATCCATTACTCTGACCACCATTTTAAATATGAAAGCCATCAAGTCAATAAATATTTAGGCTGTATGAGAAAAGGTGTAATAATCAATTTTTAGAACTAGTGACCTTGACCCTTGTGACCAACTCAGCCCATAGTGAGAAGATCATGAAAGGTAATTACCTAACAAATATGGAAGATATGGGTAATTATGCCCCCATTCAAAGAAGTGGGGGTATATTGCTTTGCATTTGTCTGTTGGTCGGTCCGTAGACCAAATTGTTTCCCATTAATAACTAAAGAACGCTTAGGCTTAGAACTTCAAACTTGGTATGAGTATTGTATGTGGCCAGAAGATGGCCCCTATTGTGTTTTGGGTCTTTAAGTCAAAAGTCAAGGTCAAACTGACCTTGAATGTCAAAATGAATGTCAAAATAGGTGACTCCTAGTGATTTTGGGGTAAAGGTAATATTGGCCTTGTAATGGCCCTTGGCCTACAAACTGCATTAGTGCATTGGTCTTGGCCAGTAGATGACCCCTATTTATTTTTGGGATTTAGGGGTCAAGGTCACATTGACATTGTAGGTAAAACCAGATTCCAATCAACAACTTGACAACCCATGGGCTGTTTGCTCTCAAACTTCATAGGTGCATTTGTCTTGGCAAATTGATGACCCCTATTGATTTTGGGGTCAGGGGGTCAAAGGCTAAGATCACATTAACCTTGTATGTCAAAACAATCTCCTATCAATAACTCGACAACTTATAGACCCTTGACCTTCAAACTTCACAACTGCATCAATGCATCAAGAAGATGATCTCAATGGATTTTTGGGGTCAAGAGATTAAGACCACCTTATAGGTTAAAACCTTTACCATCACAATGACCTAGTGACTAGTTATGACCAGTAGATAACCCCTATTGAGTTTTTGGTCACTAGGTCAAAATTAAGTCACAATAACCTGACCACATGACTAATTGGCTGCCGATAGGGAGCATACATGTTTTAATAATATATCTCGTTTAATGAAGTTCCTAAGAGAAACTATAGAAGATTCATCAAACTTGACAGAGAAGGCTGACCATGCATGTACTTATTTTCAAAGTGCTAAAAACGGACATTACTGGGGAGAAAAATGAAAGCTACAGTTATCTAACTTGCCAAGATATTCATTGGATTTGGCATAGTAAGCAAGTGTGTAAAGTATGAAGCCATTGGTACAGATAGAACTTTTATTGACAGATGGATATCTTCATATGCCAGTATCTTCTGTTTTATTCTTCTAACCAGGTAAGAGAAAAAGAAGCCATATAAGAGCTTACTGAATGACTGCAATCAAAGGAAATCAACCTTTACCTGTTGTTCCCAAAGCATTCTAAGTACAGTGTATCTTAATTCTTGGAAAGACAGACAGTTGAATTATCAAACTATTCATAACCATAACCTAAACAATAGACTGTGTGATTATACACCCTGATATAGATACTGTGATAACCTACCTATCATCCAGTAATATATTTCCCAATCATTTGTTGGTTTATTGATCAAGCTGTCATACATTTTCAGCTGCTCTTCTGATAACTTGTCCAAATGTAGTGAGGCAAACGTACTGAAAGGAAAAGAAAAACTTGTAGCAATATAAGTACATGTACATGATAGTCAATTATAAAAGCAGCATGCTGATATGAGCAAAATAAATCTTACACAAGGGATAGCAATTGTCACAAGCACAGGTTTTCCTCCAATACTAACAGGCTGACATTCCAAGGGTATTCCTAAATTTCCTATCTTACTTACATAATATCAAATAAAACAAGAGCTGTCGGAAGGACAGCACGCTCGACTATTCTAAGTGCTTGATAGTAAAAGAGCCTTGATAATGTTAAATTTTTTAAGTTCACAAAAGGGCTAATTTTTTTTTATAAATTCATGTTATAGGCCTTAGAGAGAGTCTAATTATACAGTATTGGCTTGACTATTCGGAAGGTAATGTCACAAGGGTGTTTTATTGAATATAATAATACTAATTACCTATGAATACATAAATTTGACAGACAAGGTACAAAGGCTTGTTATTAAGATGTTTTATCAAAAAATCACTGCTTTATTATTATGAATGCATAAAATTGTCCCAAAAAAAGGCACAAAGTGACAAACCCTTCAGTAGTTATTGAGATAACAGCTTACAAACAAAACTTTACCATGAATTTCTAAGTTGAAAAAGGGGAGAAAAATCAGCCTAAATGCAAGATAGAATTATGGATCTTTGTCAGTGACTACAATTATAACCCTAAATGCATATGTGAAGTTTTAAATAAATATCTTTAATAGTTATTGAGATATGTAAAACTTGCATGTAAACATTAAGTAGAAAAGGGGATATGAATCAGCCTTAATGCAAGATAGAGTTATGGAACTTGGTCAGTGACATACAATTATGACCCTCCAATTATGACCCGAAGTGCATGTGTAAAGTTTCAAGTAAAATCTTTGAATACCTTTAACCTTTAACCAAAATTACTAAGTTTCAAAGGGGCAAATAATTCTGCAAATATTGCAGGCAGAGTTATGCAATTTTGCACACTGATGTACATTGTTACAACAAAAAAGTATTTTAAATTTCAATTGAATATCTCAAGCAATAATTGAGATATTTGACTTTACAAAAAAAAACTTTAACAAAAATTTCTAAGTTCCAAAGGAGCATAATTCTGTCAGAGTTATCCCACTTGTCAATCTGATGTACCTTGTTACTTTAAGTAAGTATTGTAAGTTTAAATTGAATATCTCAAGCAATAATTGAGACATTTGACTTTACAAAAAACTTTAACCAAAATTTCTAAGTTAAAAAGGGGCATAATTATGTAAATATTGTAGGCAGAGTTATCCCACTTGTCAATCTGATGTACCTTGTTACTATAAAATAAGTATTGTAAGTTTAAATTGAATATCTCAAGCAATAATTGAGAATATTTGACTTTACAAAAAACTTTAACCAATATTTCTAAGTTAAAAAGGGGCATAATTCTGTCAATATTGTAGGCAGAGTTATCCAACTTGTCTATCTGATGTACCTTGTTACTATAAATAAGTATTGTAAGTGTCAATTGAATATCTCAAGCAATAATTGAGATATTTGACTTTACAAAAAACTTTAACCAAAATTTCTAAGTTAAAAAGGGGCATAATTCTGTCAATATTGTAGGCAGAGTTATCAAACTTGTCAATCTGATGTACCTTGTTACTATAAATAAGTATTGTAAGTTTCAATTTAATATCTCAAGTAATAATTGAGATATTTGACTTTACAAAAAACTTTAACCAACGCAGACGCCGACGCGGACGCTGACGCCGACGCCGACGCCGGGGCGACTACAATAGCTCTCATATTCTTCGAAAACTTTAACCAATATTTCTAAGTTAAAAAGGGGCATAATTCTGTCAATATTGTAGGCAGAGTTATCCAACTTGTCTATCTGATGTACCTTGTTACTATAAATAAGTATTGTAAGTGTCAATTGAATATCTCAAGCAATAATTGAGATATTTGACTTTACAAAAAACTTTAACCAAAATTTCTAAGTTAAAAAGGGGCATAATTCTGTCAATATTGTAGGCAGAGTTATCAAACTTGTCAATCTGATGTACCTTGTTACTATAAATAAGTATTGTAAGTTTCAATTTAATATCTCAAGTAATAATTGAGATATTTGACTTTACAAAAAACTTTAACCAACGCAGACGCCGACGCGGACGCTGACGCCGACGCCGACGCCGGGGCGACTACAATAGCTCTCATATTCTTCGAATAGTCGAGCTAAAAAACAACAACAAAAAAAACAAAATACAACTACAACAGTAACAAATGGCCATTATTTCCAAAAACCTGATTAATTAAATCACAAAACCCTGAAAATATGTAGCAGGACACTTTGATGATAATCATTCTATGAAAATTTGCTTGTAATCTCATTGGAAATGTAGGAAGAATGGCAATCATTATAAGAGAATTTCTCAATTATATACAGATAAAAATCAAACAACAAAAGGCACTGCACTAACATTGATTAAATCCTAATACCATAATGATGTGCAAAAGGGCACTCTTTTAAATAGTTTAGACAAAGTTTTGTTGAAATTAAAAAAAAAAAAGAACTTGTTTGTTGAACACAAATGCCACCAGCTCTGATTCTTGTCAGTAGCAATATTTCAAACAAGAGCTGTCCGTAAGACAGCGCGCTCGACTTTTTTATTGCTTGCCAATAAAAAAAGTTTTTGCAGTAAAAGGCAATACAAGAATCTCTGTATTCTTAAAGTGAACAATGGCCATGAGCATTAAGATATTTAGTGAAGAATTATTTTACTGAATTGTGTGATACCCTTGAACACTGCAGCAAAGTTTGAAATGTTTAAGTCAAAAGAGGGCTGGTAAGAAAGAAAAAAAAACTGAGTTGAGCCTTAAATAAATTTAATAGTATTAAACCCACTTTGAGAGAATAAGGTATTTTTACGTCACTCAGAACACCTTGGTAAATGACATAATAACATAATTTTTCAAGAAATCTATGCCAAGGAAGCAGTATATTTTTGTACAATCAGCATAATATATAGATTTGACTTTGTATGTGAAAGTATTATAGTTACCTTATAATACAAGTAATAGATAAATTTTATCAAGCTTTTTTAGATGTTGTCAGTTGGTCACAAGTGGATCTCTTTCACACAGGCTGTGGGTGACTGGTTACTTTTCGTGGGTCCACTATGTAGATAATGCGTTGTAAACTGATATTTGAATTACATGAAGGAAGTTCAATTCATTATTTAATGTCATGCTAAATGTTCATGAAATCGTGACATTGAGTATATTTTTACCAATACACTTTCTAAGTCAAAAAAGGGCCATAATTCTGTCAAAAACCTTGACAGAGTTATGTACTCTTGTCTGTAGATGGAGGTTATGATGGTGAACAAGTATGGTAAGTTTCAAAGCCATACTTGTAATACTTCTGAAATAAAGTGGGGTGGTACGAAAAACTTAACCAAGGTGTGACGCCAACGCCGACGCCGGGGCGAGTAGGATAGCTCCCCTTTTCATAGAAAAGTCGAGCTAAAAATGTTTACCCATTCACTCAGTTATGGACAGAAACATTGCCAAAAAATTGTAAACACAAGTTCTATAGCTTGACAGAGTCATGGCATTTTGTAATTGTAAAATATATAAGTTGCCAAGCCATTGCTATGACTTGTGAAGTGATAAATATTCAACTTTATCAAATATATATAAATGTAAGAAATCTATACTTGGCACCCTTGACCTTGACCCACTGACACCTATAGAATATCATGCAAGTTATCTTCCTACCAAATATGAAATACACCTGTTAATAAATAAAGGCTGTATGGGCAAAAATGTTAAAATCTATTTTGAGCATTGATGACCTTGATCAAACTGACCCCTAACTCCATCCAAAGGAAGAATACCATGCAAGTTATCTTCCAACCAAATATGAAATAAATCTGTCAATAAATAAAGGCTGTATGGGCAAAAGTGTAAAAATCTATTTTTAGCACTTGTGACCTTGACCCAACTGACCCCTAACTCCATCCAAAGTAAGAATAACATTCAAGTTATCTTCCTACCAAATATGAAATATATCTGTCAATAATTAAAGGCTGTACAAAATCTATTTTTAGCACTAGTGACCTTGACACACTGATCCCTAACTCAATCAAAAGAAATACCATGCAAGTTATCTTCCTATCAAATATGAAATACACCTGTCAATAAATAAAGCATGTATGGGCAAAAGTGTAAAAATCTATTGACCTTGACCCACTGATCCCTACCCCAATCAAAGGATGAATACCATGCAAGTTATCTTCCTATCAAATATGAAATATATCTGCCAATAAATAAAGGCTGTATGAGCAAAAGTGTAAAAATCTATTTTTAGCACTAGTGAATTTGACCCAACTGACCACTAACTCCATCAAATTTTATGTTCCTATCAATTATAAATGACATCTGTCTATAGAATATGGTTAATACACCTGTAAAAATGTAAAAATCTATTTTTAACATTGGTGACCTTGACATTGGTGACATTGACCTTGACCCAAATGACCCCTTACTATACCCAAAGAAGGAGGACCTCCCTTGGCATGTTTGTATTAAACATGAAAGACATCAACCAAAAAATAAAAGGCTGTATGAGCAAAAATGTTTGAAGTTATTTTCTAAACCAGTGACCTTGACCTTGACCCTAGAGACCACTTACTCCAAAAAAAATTAGAGGACCATTAAAGGTATCCACCTACCATATATGCAAGATATCATTAAATAAATTAAGCAATTAAGAGAAATTTACGATAAATCCAACTTGCCGGAATAGGTTAACCAGACAAGGCCCTATTTTCAAAGTGAAAAAAGGGAAATAACTGGGAAATATGGATGACACAGTTATATAACTTGCCAATATCATGTACTTTGTATTGATAAGTAAGTGTGGAAATTATGAAGCCATTAGTATAGATAGAACTTAAGATATTTCCAATTTGCCATTTTAGGTTATAAACCATTTTTCATTTTCTAAGTGCTGAAAAGGGCAATAACTTGGTAAATATGGAAGCCATAGTTATGTAACTTGACCAGATCATGTACTTTGTATTGATTAGTAAGTGTGTAAACTAAGAAGCCATTGGTACAGGTAGAACTTAAGAAAAATCCAACTTGCCTTTCTAGGTTAACCTCGTACGGACAGACGGACGGCCGTCCTGCCGAAATGGAGAAAGGGGCCATTTCTTTTGTTATTTTCTAAATTTCTATTGTTTAATAGAGGGCCAATGGCCCCTTACTCTATTGTTACGGAATGAACTCTATTGTTCTCTTTTGTTCTGTTTACAGTTAAATGGCCCCCTATCCCTATTCGGTAGTGCGGACGGACAGACGGACGGACAGGCGGTTCAATTACTATATGCCAGGGGCATAAAAATCATTTATACAGCCACTTGCATACATCTATCAATCTAATAATCAGTGCAGTTTTCTTTCCAGAAATAAATGACCTCTCTTAATATAAGGATTTATTGTAGATCAGCACTGACATTTATTTTGTTACCTGAGTAACAGGCCATTTTCCGTCATCCCTCTTTTTCTGCTCTGATATAATAACCGAGCCTTTTTATCCTCAATGGATTCATTACTCCCTCTATCAACATATTCTGGAATAGGAGGTGTATGATCTGGTGGGTCCAATATTCTGTCTGACAATAATCTAGATGAATTAAACTTGGCTTGATTAACTTTCTGAAAAAATAAAACTGAAAGTGAAAAATCAAATCACTGGCAATTTCTCCTTTAGTATACAAATGGTAGTCAGACTATTCTCTCCCTTACCATTTCCTCCCCTGACGTTTCCTCCCTGACGGTTCTCTCCCTATTTTGGGGGAGAACTGTCTGCATATTTGCAAATTAGAAGACAGTTCCTCCCCATTCTTACTTTTATAATTACATTATTATTAAAGTATTTAGATGATAAATAAATGGGTAGATTTATTATGAATTGATAAAAATTAGAAAAAAATGGATTTTATTATAAATTGGTAGGTTTATTATAAATTGATATAAATTAGAGCTAGAGAGAAAAATACTTTAATGAAGTATTCTGATGTTTAATTCAAATTCAATTTTGTTAGCATCATCAGCAACAATAAATTGGTAAGTTTACTATCAAAAATTAATATGAATTGGAGAAAAAAATATTTTATTGAAGTATTTAGATGTTAAAATAAATTTGTAACTTTATTATCAATTGATATAAATTGAATTAGAAAAACTTTTTTTTTAACATATAATAATAATTGATCAATGATGATATTAGTTAATTATTCTGATTTTTTAATGAGATGTAATGTATACTTTTTAATGTGTTTAGTCATTGAAAATAATTAATGAATAATTTACTTGATTAGGATAATCATAAGATATTATTTTTGTATTATTTTTTTTTTAATAAATAAAAATGAATTTTATAGGCAAAAATGATGAATAAATTCTAATTGCTAAACTTTTGTATGATGAAAAAAGTAGTTCAGTGCACACATGAATGCGTTTAAGTTTGCTGTCAGTGAACTGTGATAATTGAGGTGTTTATTAGTGAAGTGTTGATTAGATTAAAATAGCTGTGAAAAGGTGTTGATGAATAAGTATTATATTATAAGTTAATTGGTATTATATATTGTTTCAAGTTAATGACTACATGTTTTTAAATCAATTTCGTAAAAAAGTAAATGTGGAATGTGTTTGCATACCAGTTGTTGTTTATTTATTTTCTAGAACATACTTGATTCCACCTTATTCACTATTTAACGAATGAATGAACATCACAAGCTAGACCTTAACATAATTAAAGGTGTATATCAATCACTGTCCAATTATCTATATCTCTCACAATAAAGGTGTTGATAGGATTAAAATAATGAAAAAAGGTGTTAAATTTACAAACACTTTTCAGCTGATAAACATAAAACATAAAATGCAGTTAATATCAAACACATTCTTTTAATAATCTTCATTAAGAAATATTATTAGATTAAGTCAAAACTAAAAAAATAAATTACAAAAATAAAATTGGGGGAGAACTGTCTGCATATTTCAAATTTGGGAGAGAACCGTCAGGGGAGGAAACGGTTAGGGAGAGAACCATCAGGGAGAGGAACTGGTAAGGGAGAGAATAGTCTGTCATTCTATACAAATTATGACTAGTCAGTAAGTGTTCAACAGTTCAAGAAAAGCGCATAAAATTATACATATGCAAAATGAAAATTCTAACAGCTTGAAAACATAGATTGCTTGGTCAGAATGTATAGCCCGTTTGTTGAAAATACACCAAATTAAACATCAAATATATATATTTTTTGTAAATTGTATAACATGATAAATAACATAATTTGTGAAATATTCATAAAACCCTTACCAGTACACTTTACAGTAAGATTAAATAACATTAAAGTTTTAACACATTACAATAAACATATACAGTAGGTATAAATAAAAAGTTTGGTGTACAAGAAGACGTGTGGTATAACATCGGAGACAACTTGATGTGATCTGACGAAAAATAAAGCACCCTGACATCTTTGACATTTGTAAATTTATATAATAGTCACGTAAGAGTGCTCTCCCTTCTTCAACATGTATATACGGTTGTTCACTACTATATTTTTCAAGAAGCTACCGCAGCGGTTATTTCCCCTGATTTCCCAGGCAATTTCACCTTTCTTTTGTAATTTAACGAAAAGAATGAGGGAAAAATAAACAGTTTTCAAGCCCCACTCCCTAAAAAGTGCTATGATATTTTCCAAGACTTAACGATATTATTACATTGATATTATAGATTGTTTAAGTCCTTTTCGCGCTGGAGATTATTTTTCGCATTTTAGTTGATTTTCAACTTTGCGCAGGCGCCGGCTTTTCACTTCCGGTTAAATACATGCTGCAGTTTCGTCAGATTGACATTGAATTATTTAACATCTTGAATTGCATAATCTAAACTGAATTTTATTGAAATTTTAATTTCAAACACATTCGTCAAAGAGATACATTTGATATATTGTTCACTTAAGTCATGTCTCGTCTCCTTAACTCGATTGGAACCATTGGTGTAGGTCTAGTCGCCGCCGGGTCAGTCATAAATTCAGCTTTATATAATGGTATGACCTAGTATTTGTTTACAAAATTAACTTGAAATGTGTAAAATTATGTTTTGTTATGATTTCTTGTAAGTTCAATTGTCTAATTGTTGCTCATGCTTTATAAAAATTATCCTTTTGCCAAGTTTTGGTTTGGATATTAAAATAGTTTTCTTCAAACGTGACACATACCAGCACCTGGTCCAAATTATATATCAGACGTTACGGGCTTGTTATAGTTTATGTTGGTCAAGCCAAACGTTTAATCGTTATTGCATGTACACGCAAAGCATCATTAAATGTAAAAAAATGTCTTATTTTCTTACGTTACAAGCTCGAGTCAAAGGTTTTATTCACCAAATTTTTAACAGAAAAATGTACACATGCGGATGGAGCATGCCAGGGCAAATATTTCGTTCAAGAATATTTTGTTAGAAACAGTTGGCTCATTTAAATGCTTGCATTCAATTAGCCAATCAGATTTCACATCATTTAAATGCTTGCATTCAATTAGCCAATCAGATTTCACACACTGCCTGATGGCGGCCGCCATTTCAGATTTGTATATCGGCTGTATAAGGAATTTAATTAAATGATACCGCATCTAATCATGAATTCGGATGTGACAGTAATTATTTTGTTAAAAGGTATTTCTTTTTTACTTTTGTGAATGAATATTTCAAAATTAATGTAGTTGTACAGTGACTTATATGTTTTATCGTTCAGCAAGTTTTTCTTGAGGAACATGCTATGGGTTTATGAGCTATTAAGATAAGACTTTGCTTTGCCAAGAAATAAAAATATCTAAAAGCAATGTCATATTTATAGGACTAGCCAGCCCACGTCTGGATCTGGCCCAGTCAGCAGTCCTAAAAACATAAGAGCCTTAATGCCACTGTATACAGTTAACTGTCAAACTATTTTATTCATTGCATCTGTACCAGAAGCTACTTTAAGATCCTTCTACGATACAGATACTGATGGATGCCCTAGTTGTGTTAAAATCTATCATTATCCTTTTAGACTGCAAAGGCAGCAGAGCCAGGAAGCTTGTCTTTTACATGAAGCTATTTCTTATATCCTTTTATGTTTACAAATCTGTAAGTTTATCTGCATTTCTGATTCTATTTATATTGATAGATTGTTTTAATGGACATATATTCAAGATTTGAGCCATGCCTTGACAAAACCAACATAATGCGTTTGCGACCACCGTGGATCCTGACCAGCCTGCACATCCGCACAGTCTGATCAGGATCCATGCTGTTCGCTTACAAACCCTATAACAAGTAGAGAAATTGATAGTGAACAGCATGGATCCTGATCAGACTGCGGGGATGCTCAGGCTGGTCTGGATCTATGCGGGACGCAAACGCATTACGTTGGTTTTGTCATAGCACGACTCATTTTACTCTTCTATAATAATTATTCTACTAATTAATGCATCATCATATGGCATTTTAGTTGATGGTGGACACAGAGCTGTGATATTTGACAGGTTTCGTGGTGTACAGCAAACCATTATTGGAGAAGGAACACATTTCCTCATTCCATTGGTACAGAGACCCATTATATTTGATATACGAGCAAAACCAAGAAATATCCCTGTCGCCACAGGAAGCAAAGGTTTGCATAATTCTCACTTCTGTCATATTTTATGATACAAGTTCATTTATGAATTTGCTTTGTTGGTCATCACTCTCTTGTTATTATAATTTTTATTATAATGTAATAATATTATATGTGACTTATACATATAAATCCCTCATCGATCAATCACCAGCCTATATAAAAGACATGATAGACGTGTACATCCCAGTCAGAAATCTGAGGTCCCAGAATAACTCAATGACATAAGTTGTGCCTAAATCTCGGACAGTACGATATGGTGACAGGTGCTTCCAGACAGCCGCAGCGAAATTATGGAACTCATTACCACCTGACATTAGAGACTGTAATACCTTGCCATGTTTTAAGAGAGCTCTCAAAACACATTATTTCATAAAGTTCTATGGACGTTAGTTCATAAGTCATCATACATGTACTACTTTTGCTATATTATCAGTGTTAATTTTAATTGAGCCTTGATTTTAAACTAAATGTGTCTGTATTTCTTACCATCCTTTACTGGTTTTAGATTATCATTATTGTTTAATAGGTTTACTTAATTAATGTTGTACATTATGTCTTATATATATATACAAATGTATATGATTATGTTTTATCGGATTTTATGTAAAGCACTCTTGAACATTTATTATTTATGAAAAAAGTGCTATAGAAATGTGGTATATAATAATAATAATAATTTTTAAGCACTTGGTTATTTTTTTATTTAAGCAGCAACAATTATGGCTGCAACATAATTTTCTCATTATCAAAAGAAATTAATATCTAATTCAAGTTAGTATTACTTTCACAAATTTATTGTAATTCAGATTTACAGACAGTGTCCATTACATTAAGAATCCTGTTCAGACCAAAACCAGAAGCATTACCACAAATATACACAAACCTTGGTGTGGACTATGACGAAAGAGTGTTGCCATCAATTACAACTGAAGTTCTCAAAGCTGTTGTTGTAAGTGTTAAGAAACTGTGTTTGCTTATGTGCACAAGCATTCTTATATATATATGTGCTAGTGTATTGTTATATACATGTGCCATTTGTCAGTTTTATCCTCTAGCTATGTAAGTCAGGGTATGTTTTTACCTGTATTTGCAACAATGTGTCATGCTTCATGCATTATTACATAAATTTGAAAATTTTTAAGTGTGTTAATCATCAGAAAATTGGGTAAATTTACTTCTAACAAACCAATTAAAACATCCACTTTTTCCAGATGATATACACATTAATGGATTTTTTTAATGAAAAGGTCATGTACTGGATTGAGGAGGTGGGGGGGGGGGGCTTAACAATCTTGGGGAAGTTTTAAGAGCTTTGACCATTAGTAAAGGCTAATATTCTGCCAACATTTTAGGCATTAAAGAAATATCACAAAAACAGAAAATGTCCAGCTTATGAACAAAATGAACTACATAAAACTTTATATGATGTTTATAGCATGTTTCATGAAATTGTCAGTTATACAATCAGTATGTTTTTTGGAGAGGGAAGTAGAAAAGTCAATTGATATAAAAAAAGTTTCACAAAGACCTAGTATTTCATATTTTAGTAACAAAGAAACATTTACAGTTAGATTTGGGAAGTCAGATTTTTGGTTTCTTTTGATTATTACTGCTTTATTATTGTAATCAAGGATTGCATCAGACCTGTTTGTTTTATTTTCAGGCACAGTTTGATGCCTCAGAGATGATTACACAGAGAGAAATTGTATCAGCAAAAGTCAGAGAAGAACTAACAAAAAGAGCAGCCTCCTTTAGTTTACTGCTTGATGATATTTCATTGGTAAGTTAGATTTAATTGTGTTTCAGTGCCAATATATACCAGGGAGCAGAGGCCTAGTGGTTAAGGGGTTTGCCTCTCAATCCAGGTATTGTGGGTTTGAGTCCTTCTCAGTCAGGATAACATTTCCTTATACTGTTGTTGATATAAGTTTCACAATCAAGCTAAGATGAATATGTTCAAACTAAAATGTAGAAAAGCATTAAGATGAATATGTTCTAACTAAAATATAGAAAAGCATAGACATTGGACATAGAATTGACATCTTTTTCAAACAGCTTTAGTAAAAGTAAATGTTTTCCAATTGCTATGAGATTTTGATTATTCTAAAAAGTGGTCTGTATTACAAATATTCAAAGTTTACATGTCAGCTCTTACTGAAATTGACATTTCCCAATTTACATAATTTCACTAATCAAAACACTGCCATTGAAATAATAGTTTCCCCAAAAAGAGGGAAAAAACATTTGGGTATTTATTTATTCTTGACTATGCTCTATCATAATTATTAGTAAGGTATTATATTTTATGCATAATGTTAAAAGTTTATTTACATATTTTACTTTATTTACATATTTATTTACATATTTTGTAGACACATTTAACATTCATGGCAGAGTTCACCAGCGCTGTTGAACAAAAGCAAGTTGCTCAGCAAGATGCAGAACGTGCAAGATATCTTGTAGAAAAGGTCTGTGAAAATTCTTGTTGCTTTGAATTTATCTCAAAATTATTTTGTTTTGAATTTATCTCTAGTTGTAAGCATGGTTTTAGTCCAATAATAATGGTTCTGTTGAAATGTAAGAAAGCAGTGTTTTATTTTACTCCACACCACATATATATGGAGGGGGCTGGATTCCCTTTATGTTATCAGTCTGTTGGTTTGACCTTGGAAGGTCAAATGTCAGACAATTTTGTGACTGCTCACTTTTTAAAGATTTTCTTCAAATAACTGCATCATTCAGGTCACACTGGAAGTTCAAAGTCAGACATTTTGGTGACTGTTCTAAAATTTGATTTTCTTTGACTCAAATGCTCACATCAGCAGGGTAATGTGCAGAAGAACCCATGCTGTGATTGTGTGTGCTCAAGATCAAGATAATCCTTGTAGGTCAACTGTTGGACAATTTTTTGTTCCCACTATAAATGCTTTACCTCTTGATGGATTTTAATATAGCTGTAAAGTCAAGCCCATGCAACCGTTTTGCTGACTTAAGGTCATCTTTATGCTTCACATGTCAGGCAATTCATGTCTGCTTTATAAATCTTATACCCCTTGAAGGATTTTTTTTTAAACGGGTTACAAGTGTTCACCATAACAAGTTGATATGCAGAACCCATGCCACATTTGTTCTGGGTCAAGGTCACACTTGAAAGTTGAATGTCAAGACAAGTTTCTGTCCTCTGCTTAAACCCAATACCCCTTGAATGATTATCTTTGGCTGAAATCAATAAGGTAATGTGTGCCGATGTACCAGTTTATTTCACCCTTGCAGGTCAAATGTAAGACAATTTTTGTGTCAGCACTCTGTGTTCTTTAGTCCTTTCTTCAGTCTTAGCTCAAATGTTTACCTTCAAAAATGATTAATGGACTGAATAAGTATTGTAAGTTCTTTAACTTTGTAAAGCATTTAATTGGTTTGTTAGAAGAAATAAATTAACTGCATTTATTAACATTAAAGTCTTACCTTTGGGTTTGACTTTGTTAAATCTATTTTTTTTTCTTTCATAAAGGAAGGTATGACATTTTGAGTGTTAATATAAAGTTGTGTCCAGGATAATTTGATGCAATAGTTTTGTCAATTTACAGGAAGAACAAGTAAAAAAAGCCGCCATTATTCGAGCGGAAGGTGAATCACAAGCAGCTAAACTTGTTGCTAGGGCCATAGGAGATGCAGGAGAAGGTCTTGTAGAACTTAGAAAAATTGAAGCAGCTGAAGACATTGCCTACCAACTATCACAATCACGGAATGTTAATTACCTCCCTTCCGGACAGCAAACTTTATTAGCTCTACCATCACAGTAAATAAACCCAAAGGAGGAAAAAGACTCTGAACAATTGAGAGAATTGAAATAAGTGTTCTTAGAGATTTACACACAGTATATTGTATATTATGAGACAGTTATGCTTTACGATATATTGTAATGTTAATGATGAACAGATTTATCTATAAGAAACACATACTGAGAAGTAAATCCACATACTTAAGTTGTATATATATTTATATATAAAACAATATATATAACACATATTTCTCTATTATTTTCATATGTTTAAAGGGTTCAAGGGATAAACCTTTAAAGTTATTTGTAGGTTTTACTTGCCAACTCTCTATATTTTTAATAGATCAAAACTAGTGAATGATTTCCATAGATAATATCATATTCTACGGAGATACAGAAGTTAAGAGTAATATCGGATGACAAAATTCTTTGAATAATTGTTTCTGTGTGAACTTTAGTTACTTATATAAGATGTAATGCCTGTTCTGGAAACCAGCCATAAAATATACATGTGCATGTATAATGAAAATGATTACCTCTTTTAATATAGTGAGGTTTATGATAATTCTTTTTTAATGATGTTTGAATGTGCTGGTAAAAAATAAACCTTGAGAAAGTTACTGTCTTTATTTTGTTGATGATATTCCACATAACAAAAGTCTTTTCTGTTATGTTTTGAATGTTAGTAATGGACATGTTTATGTTTTTAGCTTAACTTTTTTCGAAGAAAAAAATATAGACACATGTATTGTTACAGTCATGTCTGCATTCCTGTTTCCGCCAGCAAACTTTAACCTTGATCATAACTTTTTAAGTTTTAGGTGTATTGTCTTCATACTTAGCCACAACAACCATTTAGACAAGACCTTGAAGTAGACAAAATTTGGCCTTCATTCATAAATGACCTTGACCTATAAGGTCAAATTTCTTATTTTGCTTGATTTTTAGCTCACCTGTCACAAAGTGACAGGGTGAGCTTTTGTGATCGCTTTTCGTCCGGCGTCCGTCCGTCGTCCGTCCGTAAACTTTTTCTTTAAATGACATCTCCTCATAAACCACTAAGCCAATTTCATCCAAACTTCACAGGAATGTTCCTTTGGTGGTCACCTTTAAAAATTGTTCAAAGATTTTAATTCCATGCAGAACTCTGGTTGCCATGGCAACCAAAAGAAAAAACTTTAAATATCTTCTTTTAAAAAACCCAAAGAGCTAGAGCTTAGATATTTGGCATGAAACATCTTCCAGTGAGTGTCTACCAAGTTTTGTTCAAATAAAAGCCCTGGGTCAAAATTGGCCCCGCCCCAGGGGGTCATTGATTTTCCCTATATGCATATAGTAAAAACTTAAAAAATCTTCTTTTAAAGAACCCATAGAGCTAGAGCTAAGATATTTAGCATGAAACATGTTCTAATGGGTGTCTACCAAGTTTGTTCAAATAAAAGCCCTGGGGTCAAAATTGGCCCCGCCCCAGGGGGTCATTGATTTTCCCTATATGCATATAGTAAAAACTTAAAAATATCTTTTTTAAAGAACCCAAAGAGCTAGAGCTTAGATATTTAGCATGAAAACATGTTCTAATGGGTGTCTACAAAGTTTGTTCAAATAAAAGCCCTGGGGTCAAAAATTGGCCCGCCCCGGGGTCATTGATTTTCCTTATATGTGTATAGCAAAAACTTAAAAAATCTTCTTTGAAAAAAACCCATATAGTATAGAGTTTAGATATTAAGCATGAAACATCTTCTAGTGAGTGTCTACAAAGTTTGTTCAAATAAAAGCCCTGGGGTAAAAATTTGCCCCGCCCCAGGGGATCATTGATTTTCCCTATATGCATATAGTAAAAACTTAAAAAATCTTCTTTTAAAGAACCCAAAGAGCTAGAGCTAAGATATTTAGCATGAAACATGTTCTAATGGTTGTCTACAAAGTTTGTTCAAATAAAAGCTCTGGGGTCAAAATTGGCCCAGCCCCGGGGGTCATTGATTTTCCTTATATGTGTATAGCAAAAACTTAAAAAATCTTCTTTGAAAAAACCCAAATAGCTAGAGTTTAGATATTAAGCATGAAACATCTTCTAGTGAGTGTCTGCCAAGTTTGTTCAAATAAAAGCCCTGGGGTCAAAATGGGCCCCGCCCCAGGGGGTCATTGATTTTCCCTATATGCATATAGTAAAAACTTAAAAAATCTTCTTTTAAAGAACCCAAAGAGCTAGAGCTAAGATATTTAGCATGAAACATGTTCTAATGGGTGTCTACAAAGTTTGTTCAAATAAAAGCCCTGGGGTCAAAATTGGCCCCGCCCCGGGGGTCATTGATTTTCCTTATATGTGTATGGCAAAAACTTAAAAATCTTCTTTGAAAAAACCCAAATAGCTAGAGTTTAGATATTAAGAATGAAACATCTTCTAGTAAGTGTCTACAAAGTTTGTTCAAATAAAAGCCCTGGGGTTAAAACTGGCCCCGCCCTTGAGGTGTCATTGTTTTTAACTATATGTGTATAGTAAAAACTTTAAAAAATCTTCTTTTAAAAAATCCAATGAGCTAGAGGTTAGATTTTAAGCAGGAAACATCTTTTTTTGTTGGTGTCTACCAAGTTTGTCCAAATAAAAGCCCTTGGGTTTAAATTGGCCCTGCCAAGGGGGGGGGGGGGGGGGGGGTGCGGAGGTCATTGTTTTTCATTATATGTGTGTAGTAAAAACTTAACATCATGAAACATCTTCTAATGGGTGTCTTCCAAGTTTGCTCAAATAAAAGCCCTGGGGTTTAAACTGGCCCCGCTCCGGGGGCCTATATACAGGTGAGCGACCTCAGGGCCATCATGGCCCTCTTTTTGCTATTGGTGGCTTTAACTTTGTGATATTTGAATGGATTGTCTTAAAAACTTGAACACAACAATCTTTTACGATAGACCTTCACTCATAAATGACCTTGATCTTATAGATCATATTGTTGAAATTCTCTAACTTTTTGCTGTAACTGGCTATGACTGAGCTGAAATCATGGATGACCTTGAAGGTCAAATTATTGACTTTTCGCTGATTATTGCTATAATTGGCTGTAACTTGGTTATTTATCTATGGATTATCTTCAAGCTTGTTCAAAACAACCATTTGGACAAACCATCTAAAAGTTTGAACTGACCTTGAGCATTAAATGACATTGACCATCAAGGTCAAATAATTGTATTTTGGTGTTTGTCATAATTCTGTTATTAATGTACGAATTTGATTCATATGTGCACAAAACAGCAGTTGTGACCAAACGGACAAGTTCAATAATTTAGATATGACCTTGACCTTTAAATGACCTTGACCGTAAAAGTTAGATGATCGTATTTGCATATATTTGCTTAACTTGTTCATGTATCGAAATGATTCAAATTTGGTCAAAACAAGTGTAACTAGATAGACCTATTAAAATAAAAAAAAACTTATTTTTTCTTTAATGTTTCTTTAAAGATTTGTTTAAACCTTTGACGTGTTTGCTTTACGAAAAGCGTTGCCCCCACCCGGTGGTGTTTTAAGCTCACCTGTCACAAAGTGACGTGGTGAGCTCTTTTTGTGTGGCGTCCGTCCCTTAATTTTTACTTTAAATGACATCTCCTTATAAACTGCTAAGCCAATTTCATTTAAACTTCACAGCAATGCTCCTTTGGTGGTCACCTTTAAAATTGTTCAAAGAATTTAATTCCATGCAGAACTCTGGTTGCCAAAGAAAAAACTAAAAATATCTTCTTTAAAAATTACTCTGTTTTTTTAAAAAAAAAAACCCCAAAGAGTTAGAGCTTAGATATTTGGCATGAAAATCTTCTAGTGAGTGTTAAATTTTTA
>NW_026853284.1:0-11689 GCF_026571515.1 Ruditapes philippinarum
ATAACTCCAGGAAACTGAAAAGTTAATCTTATTCGAGAGTTGTTTTTTTTCTGTTCATGTAACGTGTGATAAGTATAATTTATCATTTATTTGCGCACGAAGGTGTATCACTGTCGTTACGATTGCAATTTTCATGTAATTTGGTTGTGATTAATGCTTCCGAGCGATCATCCTTTCTCCAGATTATTATAATTTATATAGTACATACAAGATATCAATTTTAGCCGAAACGATTTATCTGTTTTAATACATTGTTTATTATTTTATACTATTGGTACAGGCAACAAGTAAGGCATCAATAATTACCGTTTCATAAATATATTTTGTATTGTCACTAATATCACAATTGAACCCTGCCTGCTGTAAGACTTCACAGTTAAAAATAATGAAATTAATAAGTCGGTACATATGTACCATTAAACTACTTACTGAAAGCAAAAATAATTAAACATTAGTGAGTATATTCGCATATTTGATAAGTATTTTAATTTGAGTTAAATACTGTGTATATAATTTAGAAATTAAGTTAAACGCTCCCAATGACAACCAAACATTATCAACTGCATGCCATTTATATGCACTATTTAACAGCATAAATATTTCACAGGGGTGCAATTTGTTGGTTTTGGAACAGGCAGACTTACAATGTCGAATAAAGGTTATTTAGAAGATCGACATCGTTCCGCCTAAGATATTGCCCTTGTTGACATAAGATCATAACTCATCATTAAGACAAAAAGCGCAAGAAATGTTACAAGATGAAGGCCAATGTAATGTGTTCCGTCTGCTTTTTTAGTTTATGAAATTATATATTATTCTTTACAGAATGTCAGATTGCTAATGAGTATCTAGAGAATTACATTTTAGAATATGAACATTTATTATTAGAAACCGTGATCACGATTTTTTAAGATCCCTTTTGAAAGTTTATGTATCTAATATATGTTATAAGGTAAACATAAGCATTTATATATAAAATGAAGCTCCCGTAAACATTTCTTGTTACAAGTAATACTTTAATTCAATGATTTAAGTCAGTGTGCGTATTTGAATTAATGTTAGCCAAATGCATTATGTAGACCAACAAAACGACAAAAACCATTGTACTTTACCTAGTATGAAGTTTTACAACATCATGGAGAAATACCCCGGCATTCCCATAACAACAACTAAGCCATTATATGCTAATAAGCTGTCGGGATAATATACCACCCTGCATGCTCATAGCTTCGTTAAATCAATAAAAAACAATTCAATGAACATGGCTTGCTATTGAAAAACCAATGTCTTTTATCTGTTTTCGGTACAGCGTGGCAACTTACGTCATAAATGTGAGGGCTCGAGGAATAATTTCCATATCAAAGTACGAGAAGCACGCAAACATAGACAATGAAAGGG
Source organism: Ruditapes philippinarum (assembly GCF_026571515.1). NCBI lineage: Eukaryota > Metazoa > Mollusca > Bivalvia > Venerida > Veneridae > Ruditapes > Ruditapes philippinarum. Next base: position 1,399 of record NW_026853284.1, read on the forward strand.
GCTTACGAGAAAATATGGTGTTGATAGAACACAATTTGCATAAGAGGTTCAGTGACAATATGCTTTCGATATAGAAAAAAAAAGTATATTAGTTTTTAAGCTTTAAAAGAAAGCGACACTGAAGTAGAATAAGTAAGGTGTGTCTGTCACTGTCTTATTTAAATGTATCTTATGAACAAACCTTGTTTTTAAAGCAAAGATTTTTATTAAAGATAGAGACTTGAAACTTAATTAAATAATTTGAAAGATGGTGAAACATGCATAACATTTTCACTGCTAAATGCTTGCACGTGTTTTATCAATAATGGCACAAGTATTACACTATTCTTGTCATTGCACGAGCTGTTTTTTGAACCAAAAAAAAGAGAAAAGACAAATGAAATTCAACAAATTGGAAGCGGAAAAAGCGATTTAAGATAATATTTTATTCCTTTTTGTCAGGAAACTGTGTTTAAATGCAATTACGAAAGTCACTCCCTACTTAATATGAACATCAATATTGTTTGTGAATTAATCTTATTCGTTCATAAATCATTCATGGTCTACCCTGTTCCATATGAAAACGCCATACTTTTGGCTGTTTAAAAGAATCTGCCTTAAACAACATCATTATTCTTTGTGAACAACATAAAGTAAAGAAGATAAGATTTACGTTATATCCACTGACCTGTCAGTGACACAAATGATAAAGACACAACAGCAAACAAGATTCATTTATTCAAAGAAGTCATTAATAGAACTTACTTCCAATTACCTTCACTGTTGATGCTAAAATCAATTGTATATTGCAAAACATCTCATCGTTTTCCTTTATTCTTGTTTTGAATCAACACAAATTCTGTATTTTATATTTGCTTTAAAGCGAAACTGTATAAAGTTTTGCTCTGTCAAGGATTTTTGTTATATAAACATGTATTGTCGATTCAAATATGATCGAGAATGGGAAATCCTAAATCTAAATTTACAAAGGGGTGGCAGGCAAATAACCATATACGAAAACACATTACCAGGAAAACAGGTAATTGAATATCATCTAGCCTGATAGTGTAGTGGTTATGATGCTTGTTTCGCATGCGGAAGGTCATAAGTTCAAATCCCACAAGGGGGTAAAACTTTTATCAGGCCCTTTGTATTTATTTTATTTTTTAACTTTTTTTTTCTATTTATATTTGTTATACATGTATATCCACGCTTTTATGCACGAGAATGCTATAGCATATATAATAAATTTCAATTCAGTTCAATTAAACAACTCAAACAAAGCTTTAAACCTCTGTGGTACTCTCAGTCGCACAGGCGCTGGCGCGTTCGCCTCGAGTGCCAAGAGAGAACCTCAATATTTTATTACCACGGAGAAATGGATGGCGAGGTTTTCACCAATTGGCTTAATCAAAAGCTAATCCCAAATCTTCTAGCACACACTGCCGTGGTAATAGACAACGCACCTTATAACATTTTTTGCGATAACCAACGAAATCAAGTACAAAAGCTCAATTGAATACCTGTGCATTGATATTATATACTATTTGAAAATAAATGGAAATGATAGGATTCGAACCAGCACCGGTATAGTTGATAGACCAGTACGCTACCACTACACTACAATATCACACTGCAAGTTGTATTGCCAATAAGTATTACAGTTCTATTACAGTACTATCCATACACACATGACTAACCTTTTCTTAAATGCACTAATCCATGCTATGTTTACAACTTTTCCGAAATAAATAAATTTCAACAGTACATACATATGAATGTATGTGTTTTAAAGAATGCACAGTAAAAACGGTACAAACATAGCTCTAAGATGCGCTAAATGTAACCGTTACCTAAACGCCTCAATGGAAAAGTAATAATTCTATATTACTGTGCAGTTATTATTGTAAAAATGTGAGATGTGGTATGTCTGTTATGTAAACATGTATATTTAATTACGTTTAAAACAGTTTATCCTCAACAGTATAATATCATTTTTGTTGATTTGAAATAACGTTATAGTATAATTACTATATATAACGTCATTAAAATGTAACGTGACATTGTCTTTAAAAATTTATTTCAATTCATTGAAAATAAGTATTAAAATAGTATTGTTTATACATTTCTATCAAATTGAATGTATTATCACACTTTGTATGAGTATGTATTATGTACTAGTCAAAATAAAATAATGTTCTGTTCTGTTCTGTGACAAATAAAATATTATATTGTAGCTTTATTACTTAATTTATGTTTTTTTTTCAGTAGTAAACCATGCGTGATGTAATAACGATGATGCATGATTTCAAAAATTAAAAGAACACTAAAAACCTGTCAGGTGATAATAGGTAATCGTCTTTATATTGAAAAGTAATTATAGTTATGCCGATGAAAATCGTTCAAATTTTACCGTAACGTGCGCCTGTATATAAAATAGTTTAAATAATAGTGATAACTTTTGTGTTTTACCGTAAAATGTGCTAGCTAGATATTTATAAAGATAGAAAATACGTGCATTTATCAAAAGTTTGCGTTATATTTTCAATTATGAAACTACTATACGAAATTATGAAACACATGTATACGGCTTTAGTTTGAGTAAAATATGTGAAAGCAAATTAAAGCAACGCTAATGCTTACAAATAACGTGAAAAGAGTAAATAATAGATGCTCATTTATATCGTTCCACCGGATATAAAGGTGCGTGCTTAGGAATTTATTTCCACATGTTTTTACGTTTTTCATCTGTTTCTGTTTTAATACATTGTTTATTTTGACTCTTAGTACAAGAAACAGGTAGGGCAATATTATTCTCATTTCCAAGATTTTTAGATGGTGCCAGCAACAACACCATTGGCCCTGCTGTAAGAGTTCACACAATTATATACAGTGCAGATAATTGAAAAACGATTCTGTACCACCCAAAAAGATAAAGATGATAAACACTAATATCGGTAAGTAGATTAGTATCTTTATTGAAATATGAATTTGAGTTTAGAGCTTACTTTAACATATATAAAAGGCCAGTCAATCTATTTTTATCTTGAGTTAAGGTAGAATTCTACATTCTTATAATGATAAAATATTTGATATATGCTTTCACTATTAAACAGATGCATACATCCGATTAGGACATTCTGAGTCTGCAAAACTAATATTGTATTTGACATAGATGTTATCTATTTCTATAATAATTCGTTCTTTCATGGTGTTCAATTTGCCTTGTTGAATATTTGAATTTCTGTTTAGGACATATACAAACAACCTTTAATATAAATCACTAGATATAGGTGCGGTAGATTGACTGTTATATTACCTATATATCGACGCCTAATGTTGTTTATGTGATTAATCTCACGATAAAAGCAAGATTATATTATGAATATTTAATTACATTTGATAACATCAGAATATATAACACTTATGCTAAAAGTATTAACTTCTTAAAACTATAGGTGTTTCCATCTTAAAATATGTTTACTCCTCGGATATTATCATAAAGTTATCACAATTATCTTTTCTTTCTAAAAGAAATCTCGCATTACAAGCATGCATGTAAATAGCAAGTGAAACACACATATCCAACAATAAAGCAGCAACCCTCCCCCACCCCCACCCCCCAACAAAAATAAAATAAATAATGGCATCAACAACAAAAACCCGTAAATAACACACAAAATAACGTTGAACACTGGCGATGTGATTTAATTTGTGCTTGGACTTTTTTTCAATAAATTAAGATAATTTTTGATTAGGGATTGATATTTTGATGCGCATTCTTATAAAAAAATGTTGTTGTTTTAAATACTGAATAAAACTGATGATAAGGCTAATAAGTTCCCAGATTAAAATTAAGCATTTATAATTCTAAGAAGTCTTAGTCACGTTATCTATATGATAATGGATAAAAATCGTTTGATATCTTCATAAAATGTTTACCTTAAGTATATTTTGATTCAGTGCATTTTCAGACATAACTGTGTTATATGATATGTGAAGAAGATATTGCACTTATTGTTGTTCGTATTAACTACAGTAATATACTTTACCGTTGAAAACAATGGAATTTGATTTTTTATTGCCAACTTAAAAATCATGAGATTAATTCTTAATGCTTCAACATCAAAGAATTACTGACAAGAAATAAGGTTTATTGTTTCACTTTTGATTTATTGGCGTCTGAAGTGGTGGAAGTAGAATACAAATGTTCAGGATGAAATACCAATCAAAACTATTTCGTGTGTCTGTAAGTAGTGTAAATATCATATCAATTTCAGGTGTTTTTATTTAGTAGTATCTATATGTTAAGTATGGTTTATTCATACATATTATACATGTATATTCCAATTATAATTCTGGAATATGGATGATCCCTCGGAAGCAGTGACACCACAATATTATATGAAAATTGCAGATTCGGTTTGATTGAGGCTGTCCATGAGAGTTAATGTAAAAGTGAACCATCATTCGCGCCCGCTAGCAACGACCTTAGCGGTACTCAATTTTCAAAACTAACATCCTGGAATTAATTACTCTGAAAAAAGCCAATAAAGAGCACTATCAACAATTATTACACAGACAGAAGTACAGTTCCTTATTTAACAAATGTTAGAATTTAGATATCATTAGCTGATAAAATCAGCACGGTAATTTAAAGTGACATTTTGCTCATATTTTCATAGTCAAGTTGAGCTGAACTGACAATATTTTCCAAAAGACTGTTAAAATGGTGATTGACCAACAGTTCACATTGGAAAATATTTTGGGTAAAATTTAAATCTGCCTGCAATATAAAAAGACTGCCCCACTCTTTTTATGAAATGAACTTTGCAAGTAAATTCTATGGATATTTACAAAAATTCCGTTTAAATCCATGCGTTGATTATTGTTAATGTGAAAAAAAAGGGAATTATGGCAAAACGAAAACTTATTTTGACATTCACTTGTGCATTCATTTATACCCTTTGATGGGCATAATGCCATTCATTCGTGACTTTATCTCTGAAATAATTCCAATTTTATAGGTTTGCTCATGTTTGGTTCAACAGTTACATTTGCCCTGTTCGAACAAAGCTATAAAGATATAGAATGCATTTCTCGGCGTACCCAAATTGAGGTAATCACATCATTAAATTTGTACAAAGTATATGAGAATGTTCTTTGTTCAGTTGTGAGCGATGTTAACAAAACCGTTTTAAATTTGTCATAAACACAACTTTTTGTCTTCTAATAAAACTGTAACTTTACCAAACCATTTTCTTATCCAGAGGTGAACAAGCGATGCTTAATACTGTATAAGTTGTTAATGCGGAAATATTTACGATTTTTGCGAATTGAAATTATTCGCAAATAATTGATCACATAAAAATATTTTTTTAGACAAGCTTTCTTCTATCATTTGAAAAACGTTTTTACATAAATAGGTTTGACTGTTCAGATACTGAGATTAATTTTTCTCATTGCACGTTTGTTTACGTTTGGTCTTAACAAATCCCAAATGTTTTAATGAAATAATATATATGTTAATTACATAAAAGGTTATTCATATAACAAAAGAATCTTTCAAAATATGACAAGAAATGTGTGATCAGGTCCTCTATCAAACTAACAATGTATATTTAAAAAAAATATATATAAAAAGGTGTTAAATTACTGAATAGAACGATTACAATAACGACATATTCTTAACATGTACCTGCTTAATTATAGAAATAAATCACAAAAACAGTATTAAATTCAATAAATTAAATTTTGGCAAATATTTCCGCACGCAAAAAGTTCACTTTTTGACATTCGCAAATTTTTTGTGACGCGAAAATATCCACTTATACAGTACATGGAGAAAATAATGTCAAAAGTCTGAAAATTGTATTATATAAATAAACATAAAGTTTATGAGAACAATGATATATTTATCAGCATACATTGTATTTCTTAAATAATGGTAATTATATATATTCTAATTCGTGTAATTGAATTTATTTGGATTCTAATTGCCTTCAAGCAGTTTCAATAGTTGAATATAATTATGTTTTATGTTTATTTTACGAACATTAGCACAACTGCTCTTTCTTTTAAGTTAAACTTCACATTTTGCAGGAAGAAAATCAGAAGTCTAATACATTCATATAACGCTTGATAGATAAAAGGATTTTGTATATGTTGACGCAAATTTTCTTTTTCGAATTGTATTAAGTGCTAATACAAATTAAGGTCAGGCAACATTAGCGATTTATTTAAAAGTGTTTAGACTTACTGAGTATGTGTGTGTCCGCATGTGCGTGAAATAATAATAATAATAGTTTTGCTATAATTGACAGGTTGTTGCTTGCGTTTTAGGCCGAATGTATTCTATCCTGTACTGATGTTTATCCTTTTGATATATCATCCTTATAATACTATTTTATAAAGTAATTTTGAAGGCTTTTTTTTTGTTAAACAAACATTTATATTGATACTTAGCACAGCAGGTATGGTATAGTATGAAGATCATTAAAGTGCAAGTTTATTTTTCAGGAGCATATATTTTATCCCGTAATTACGCGCTAAACGCTCAACTGATACCAGAAATGTAATTTGTTACAAATAATTTTACTCTCTTTAAATATAATAAACACATTTTTGTAAGCAGACAAATGTATGAGTTTCTATTTTCTGTCGCTATGTATCATAGGAAAAAAATGAAATTTGAAACACTAAGCAGGAATGTCACCTTTGTTTCCTAAAATCCGCAAATTGTTTATTCATCCAACATGATCATGTTAACTGATACATATGATATGAATCTAAATAAACATTTTCTTCTTCTCTTGTGTATGGTATGTAATGTTAAGATCTCGGATGTCTGCATTCTGCATTTAATACAATCGGTTTAATACATTTATATCACGAACTGAAACTGTTGTAATCTCGATGTGATTTTTATTTATTTAAAGCAGGCCAGGTAAAACGACTTTTCTTCTTCTTTAATAACAAATCAATTTATTTTGAAAGATGTCTTCACATTCCTTTCTCATACAACGTATTCAAAGTGTAATATGTTTAAATAAATAAATGAATAAATAAATAGACTAATAAATAAATATACAAAATTTAGAACAATTCGTTTTCTTTTTATAATTTTAGAAAAGAAAACCAGCAACATCATCAGATTGGTATCATTTTAACTTAGTCTTAAAATGTGATGAACTGAGTTACATAAAGGCAATTTCTTAAGAGACGTTTTCATCGAAAAAACGAAGAAGAGGTCAAAATGAAGAATGAATTTCACACAGCACTATCTTCCTGTAACCGGTTTTTGAACTTCGTCTTGCACACGTCATTTCTAAACGACGACATCATTTACGCTAGGCCTGCCAGAACGAAGACGACCATAGAATTATGTCAGTTTGCTGAATTTTTAAACGAAGATTACTGCAAAATTTAAATGCACACACTTTGAAGTCATGCAAGTAAGACATTGCATAAACAAATGTGTTTTTCTTTAATACAAATCATTACAACAATGAGCTGTACAATGTTGGTGTATTTTCCCATTTTCAAAACATTGGCATGTAAAAACACCGTTATTTGTTATTTTAGATATATTTGATTTATTAACAATAGCTGAAAAAAATATATTATAATAAATTCATAAAATAGTTGGCTCTCAAGCACCCGTACACAGTTTTTATTAATTTTGTTTTCTCAAACAACTGTACAATGAGGAAGCATGCAACCGTACAGTTAGAAAACAACATCAACGATGATTTATTTTTTATTTCCCATAAACCACTGTGTGCAAACACTATATTGTTTGTTTTCTTAAGCTCACATGATTATTCTTCAATGTTTCAAGAGGATTGTTTTTCGTATATTATATGTACAGCTTGAAATCGGTGTTCGAAGTCAACAATAGCGACATGTTTTGAGGAATTTTGGTGAGAAATCATTTTTTTTTGTGTGGAAAATATAGGTTTTGCCGTAGGACTTAGTCGATAAATGAAATGATCTATATTATGTAACTCCTAGTTAAAGAAAATAACCATTTCTCCGTGATTTGTCTTTATTTAACTTATTTAGTTCAATTTTCAGTTCAAAATCGGCGATTTTTCGCGTTTTGATCGCTCGCAAACGGAAATTGTTGTAGACAAGGAGTTTACGCTGTGATTGTGCAATTATTCAATATTTCTAAACATATGTTATTTGTAAATGAAAAATAGATTATAAACTAAAGTAGATTTGTCTGATAGCAACAAAGTTTATTCAAAAGGATAAATTTGTTTGTTTTGATTTTGTCGCACTTAATGATAGGTACATGTACATAAACTTTTTGTATGAGTATGTATTTGTTCGGGGACCTTTCTGTTAAAAATGCGTCAATGTTAAATCTGATATATATACATGCACATTGCGTTAACTGGAGTGCAGGTATTGTTTCCCGCATTCCTGAGCACGCCCATTGATTGGTTCATTTTTGCTGGGGTTTACTTATTGTGACGGCAGAGAAAGGAAACGCGACGGAAATATGATATTCAGATGCTCGTTCATTGGTTATTTTTTTCTGGGGTTTCAATTGTGACAACAAGGAACGTGTTTTTACGTTTGACTATGACACAAAAGAGAAAGAACATCAAAACACTCGACAATCTGATTAATACTCGGGGGCTACGCCCCCTCGTACAAATCAGATAGCCTCGTGTTTCGGTGCTCTTTCTATTACTTAATGTGATGTGAAAATAGAAATGTTTTTAGTCGTGTACCTATAATATTTACATAATATATAGGGTAAAATATAGCATATGGTTTTGAAAACAATTATCAGTCACTATTGTTGGTTACCGCCGAGGAATTAGAAAACTCTCTCGGTATACTTAGGGATAAATGCAATGTGCCTTTACGTAGCAATACCCTTTAATTAGCACGCATAATGTAAAAAAAAAACTAAACAGTTGCAAATATCTAAGGCCATTATTTTTGTTTTCAATTCATTGTTTACCTGCTTTACTTTACTTTTCCTACAGCGAACCCTACCTGAATATAACCAAAACTGCTACCAAGTTTTGATATCGGACATACCGTTAAGTGCATTATTATAGTAGACAGAATATCCCCTTAGTGTTCCTAAAAAAACAAGAGGCCCTCGAAATTCGACATATAAACGTTATTTTGTCTTTAAATCTAACGAAATGTCATACAAACATAAATAAACTATTTATTCAAATAATTGTAGTCAAATATTCATGAATTATGATATTTACATCCCTTTATAAGTATATCTCTGTCATACAGAATTAAATATAAAATTTCATTAATATTTAGTTATTTTATGTAAATAATTGCCTTGTAAAATAGGAAATTGATACACAAAGTAACCTCATCGCTATCCCGTGTTTGCACCTTTTAACCCATATGAGAAAATGTCCTGATAGAATTTGTTAACAATATCTTAATTAAGTAAGTGAACTCTACCGAAAGTACAAAAGTTTAATAAAAAAACCTCCCTCTCCTGTCCAACACAGATTAAAAAAGGTAAAAAAAATAACGCTTGTAAACATTGTAAAATTAGACTTTTCCTTGTAATAATATTGTTCTGGCAAGGAAAGACAGTTAATCTCATAAAAATGTTTGCACCCTATAACCTTTTCGAGCAAAATGTGCTTGATGAAATATGTTGCTTTCACATGTTAGTAAACAAAATAGAACGATTGAGTGTTACATTAATTTGCATCATTTAAAATGCTCTCATCCACTAATATGGTTAATTTGATAAAAATCAATGACCAATTCTATGATAATTAATTATAAAGCATCGTATATGAAAGAACTAAGTAAACTTAATAAGAAAATATAAAACAAAACTGTTTACAATAATAAGAAACTATATTTCATCGCTATGGTCAAATAGCCATTCGATATCAATTTTACAAACCTCATTAAACTTTTGATGTTACGTTGTTTATATAAGTTTCTTGAAATAAAAGAAAATGTAGAGCTATCTATGGTATTAAATATTTTGGAAATGGCATTTACGGTACCAGATATATGTAAATTGATTTGCATAGTAGATATGATCTTATGCAAACCATTAATTGCAAAAATATAGAATTTGTATCGATTCCACATGTTGACACGGAAGTTTATATTATGAATAATTTGGCATTTTTATTAAATCATCAAACAGTCAAATAAAAATATTCACTTTCATCAATCCCACCAATGTATTGTATACTGACCTCATTCAAATAGCTTAATATACGGCGTCATTTTAAAGACGTTTACAACAATTGACGGATAAAATAAAAGTTAAATTTGTATGACTATTTAGATT